>NC_134271.1:1570485-1632082 GCF_031893055.1 Leptodactylus fuscus | reverse complement strand
ACTATCCTGTATATAGTATAATACAGCAGAGCTGTCCCCCCATGTGACTATCCTGTATATAGTATAATACAGCAGATCTGCCCCCCCATGTGACTATCCTGTATATAGTATAATACAGCAGAGCTGTCCCCCATGTGACTATCCTGTATATAGTATAATACAGCAGAGCTGCCCCCCCGTGACTATCCTGTATATAGTATAATACAGCAGAGCTGTCCCCCATGTGACTATCCTGTATATAGTATAATACAGCAGAGCTGTCCCCCCATGTGACTATCCTGTATATAGTATAATACAGCAGAGCTGTCCCCCATGTGACTATCCTGTACATAGTATAATACAGCAGAGCTGTCCCCCATGTGACTATCCTGTATATAGTATAATACAGCAGAGCTGTCCCCCATGTGACTATCCTGTATATAGTATAATACAGCAGAGCTGTCCCCCCCATGTGACTATCCTGTATATAGTATAATACAGCAGAGCTGTCCCCCCATGTGACTATCCTGTATATAGTATAATACAGCAGAGCTGCCCCCCATGTGACTATCCTGTATATAGTATAATACAGCAGAGCTGCCCCCCCATGTGACTATCCTGTATATAGTATAATACAGCAGATCTGCCCCCCCCGTGACTATCCTGTATATAGTATAATACAGCAGAGCTGTCCCCATGTGACTATCCTGTATATAGTATAATACAGCAGAGCTGCCCCCCATGTGACTATCCTGTATATAGTATAATACAGCAGAGCTGCCCCCCCATGTGACTATCCTGTATATAGTATAATACAGCAGATCTGCCCCCCCTGTGACTATCCTGTATATAGTATAATACAGCAGAGCTGCCCCCATGTGACTATCCTGTATATAGTATAATACAGCAGAGCTGTCCCCATGTGACTATCCTGTATATAGTATAATACAGCAGAGCTGTCCCCCATGTGACTATCCTGTATATAGTATAATACAGCAGAGCTGTCCCCCATGTGACTATCCTGTATATAGTATAATACAGCAGAGCTGCCCCCATGTGACTATCCTGTATATAGTATAATACAGCAGAGCTGCCCCCCCATGTGACTATCCTGTATATAGTATAATACAGCAGAGCTGCCCCCATGTGACTATCCTGTATATAGTATAATACAGCAGAGCTGTCCCCCATGTGACTATCCTGTATATAGTATAATACAGCAGATCTGCCCCCCATGTGACTATCCTGTATATAGTATAATACAGCAGAGCTGCCCCCATGTGACTATCCTGTATATAGTATAATACAGCAGCTGTCCCCATGTGACTATCCTGTATATAGTATAATACAGCAGAGCTGCCCCCATGTGACTAATCTGTATATAGTATAATACAGCAGAGCTGTCCCCCCAGGTGACTATCCTGTATATAGTATAATACAGCAGAGCTGTCCCCCCCATGTGACTATCCTGTACATAGTATAATACAGCAGAGCTGTCCCCCCCATGTGACTATCCTGTACATAGTATAATACAGCAGAGCTGTCCCCCATGTGACTATCCTGTATATAGTATAATACAGCAGATCTGCCCCCCATGTGACTATCCTGTATATAGTATAATACAGCAGAGCTGCCCCCATGTGGCTATCCTGTATATAGTATAATACAGCAGAGCTGTCCCCATGTGACTATCCTGTATATAGTATAATACAGCAGAGCTGTCCCCCCATGTGACTATCCTGTATATAGTATAATACAGCAGATCTGCCCCCCCATGTGACTATCCTGTATATAGTATAATACAGCAGAGCTGTCCCCCATGTGACTATCCTGTATATAGTATAATACAGCAGAGCTGCCCCCCCGTGACTATCCTGTATATAGTATAATACAGCAGAGCTGTCCCCCATGTGACTATCCTGTATATAGTATAATACAGCAGAGCTGTCCCCCCATGTGACTATCCTGTATATAGTATAATACAGCAGAGCTGTCCCCCATGTGACTATCCTGTACATAGTATAATACAGCAGAGCTGTCCCCCATGTGACTATCCTGTATATAGTATAATACAGCAGAGCTGTCCCCCCATGTGACTATCCTGTATATAGTATAATACAGCAGAGCTGTCCCCCCATGTGACTATCCTGTATATAGTATAATACAGCAGAGCTGTCCCCCCCATGTGACTATCCTGTATATAGTATAATACAGCAGAGCTGTCCCCCCATGTGACTATCCTGTATATAGTATAATACAGCAGAGCTGCCCCCCATGTGACTATCCTGTATATAGTATAATACAGCAGAGCTGCCCCCCCATGTGACTATCCTGTATATAGTATAATACAGCAGAGCTGTCCCCCATGTGACTATCCTGTATATAGTATAATACAGCAGAGCTGTCCCCCCCATGTGACTATCCTGTATATAGTATAATACAGCAGAGCTGTCCCCCCATGTGACTATCCTGTATATAGTATAATACAGCAGAGCTGCCCCCCATGTGACTATCCTGTATATAGTATAATACAGCAGAGCTGCCCCCCCATGTGACTATCCTGTATATAGTATAATACAGCAGAGCTGTCCCCCATGTGACTATCCTGTATATAGTATAATACAGCAGAGCTGCCCCCATGTGACTATCCTGTATATAGTATAATACAGCAGAGCTGTCCCCATGTGACTATCCTGTATATAGTATAATACAGCAGAGCTGTCCCCCCATGTGACTATCCTGTATATAGTATAATACAGCAGATCTGCCCCCCCATGTGACTATCCTGTATATAGTATAATACAGCAGAGCTGTCCCCCATGTGACTATCCTGTATATAGTATAATACAGCAGAGCTGCCCCCCCGTGACTATCCTGTATATAGTATAATACAGCAGAGCTGTCCCCCCATGTGACTATCCTGTATATAGTATAATACAGCAGAGCTGTCCCCCCATGTGACTATCCTGTATATAGTATAATACAGCAGAGCTGTCCCCCATGTGACTATCCTGTACATAGTATAATACAGCAGAGCTGTCCCCCATGTGACTATCCTGTATATAGTATAATACAGCAGAGCTGTCCCCCCATGTGACTATCCTGTATATAGTATAATACAGCAGAGCTGTCCCCCCATGTGACTATCCTGTATATAGTATAATACAGCAGAGCTGTCCCCCCCATGTGACTATCCTGTATATAGTATAATACAGCAGAGCTGTCCCCCCATGTGACTATCCTGTATATAGTATAATACAGCAGAGCTGCCCCCCATGTGACTATCCTGTATATAGTATAATACAGCAGAGCTGCCCCCCCATGTGACTATCCTGTATATAGTATAATACAGCAGAGCTGTCCCCCATGTGACTATCCTGTATATAGTATAATACAGCAGAGCTGTCCCCCCCATGTGACTATCCTGTATATAGTATAATACAGCAGAGCTGTCCCCCCATGTGACTATCCTGTATATAGTATAATACAGCAGAGCTGCCCCCCATGTGACTATCCTGTATATAGTATAATACAGCAGAGCTGCCCCCCCATGTGACTATCCTGTATATAGTATAATACAGCAGAGCTGTCCCCCATGTGACTATCCTGTATATAGTATAATACAGCAGAGCTGTCCCCCATGTGACTATCCTGTATATAGTATAATACAGCAGAGCTGTCCCCCCATGTGACTATCCTGTATATAGTATAATACAGCAGAGCTGTCCCCCCATGTGACTATCCTGTATATAGTATAATACAGCAGAGCTGTCCCCCATGTGACTATCCTGTATATATAGTATAATACAGCAGAGCTGTCCCCCATGTGACTATCCTGTATATATAGTATAATACAGCAGAGCTGTCCCCCATGTGACTATCCTGTATATATAGTATAATACAGCAGAGCTGCCCCCATGTGACTATCCTGTATATAGTATAATACAGCAGAGCTGTCCCCCCCATGTGACTATCCTGTATATAGTATAATACAGCAGAGCTGTCCCCCATGTGACTATCCTGTATATAGTATAATACAGCAGAGCTGTCCCCCATGTGACTATCCTGTATATAGTATAATACAGCAGAGCTGCCCCCATGTGACTATCCTGTATATAGTATAATACAGCAGAGCTGCCCCCCATGTGACTATCCTGTATATAGTATAATACAGCAGAGCTGCCCCCATGTGACTATCCTGTATATAGTATAATACAGCAGAGCTGCCCCCATGTGACTATCCTGTATATAGTATAATACAGCAGAGCTGCCCCCCCATGTGACTATCCTGTATATAGTATAATACAGCAGAGCTGCCCCCATGTGACTATCCTGTATATAGTATAATACAGCAGAGCTGTCCCCCATGTGACTATCCTGTATATAGTATAATACAGCAGAGCTGTCCCCATGTGACTATCCTGTACATAGTATAATACAGCAGAGCTGTCCCCCATGTGACTATCCTGTATATATAGTATAATACAGCAGAGCTGTCCCCCCATGTGACTATCCTGTATATAGTATAATACAGCAGAGCTGTCCCCCATGTGACTATCCTGTATATATAGTATAATACAGCAGAGCTGCCCCCATGTGACTATCCTGTATATAGTATAATACAGCAGAGCTGTCCCCCATGTGACTATCCTGTATATAGTATAATACAGCAGAGCTGCCCCCATGTGACTATCCTGTATATAGTATAATACAGCAGAGCTGCCCCCATGTGACTATCCTGTATATAGTATAATACAGCAGAGCTGCCCCCATGTGACTATCCTGTATATAGTTTAATACAGCAGAGCTGCCCCCATGTGACTATCCTGTATATAGTATAATACAGCAGAGCTGCCCCCCATGTGACTATCCTGTATATAGTATAATACAGCAGAGCTGTCCCCATGTGACTATCCTGTACATAGTATAATACAGCAGAGCTGTCCCCCATGTGGCTATCCTGTATATAGTATAATACAGCAGAGCTGCCCCCCATGTGACTATCCTGTATATAGTATAATACAGCAGAGCTGCCCCCCATGTGACTATCCTGTATATAGTATAATACAGCAGAGCTGCCCCCATGTGACTATCCTGTATATAGTATAATACAGCAGAGCTGCCCCCCATGTGACTATCCTGTATATAGTATAATACAGCAGAGCTGTCCCCCATGTGACTATCCTGTATATAGTATAATACAGCAGAGCTGCCCCCCATGTGACTATCCTGTATATAGTATAATACAGCAGAGCTGTCCCCATGTGACTATCCTGTACATAGTATAATACAGCAGAGCTGTCCCCCCATGTGACTATCCTGTATATAGTATAATACAGCAGAGCTGTCCCCCCATGTGACTATCCTGTATATAGTATAATACAGCAGAGCTGCCCCCCATGTGACTATCCTGTATATAGTATAATACAGCAGAGCTGCCCCCCATGTGACTATCCTGTATATAGTATAATACAGCAGAGCTGTCCCCCATGTGACTATCCTGTATATAGTATAATACAGCAGAGCTGTCCCCATGTGACTATCCTGTATATAGTATAATACAGCAGAGCTGCCCCCCATGTGACTATCCTGTATATAGTATAATACAGCAGAGCTGCCCCCATGTGACTATCCTGTATATAGTATAATACAGCAGAGCTGCCCCCCCATGTGACTATCCTGTATATAGTATAATACAGCAGAGCTGCCCCCATGTGACTATCCTGTATATAGTATAATACAGCAGAGCTGCCCCCCATGTGACTATCCTGTATATAGTATAATACAGCAGAGCTGTCCCCCCCATGTGACTATCCTGTATATAGTATAATACAGCAGAGCTGTCCCCATGTGACTATCCTGTATATAGTATAATACAGCAGAGCTGCCCCCCATGTGACTATCCTGTATATAGTATAATACAGCAGAGCTGCCCCCATGTGACTATCCTGTATATAGTATAATACAGCAGATCTGCCCCCCATGTGACTATCCTGTATATAGTATAATACAGCAGAGCTGTCCCCCATGTGACTATCCTGTACATAGTATAATACAGCAGAGCTGTCCCCCATGTGACTATCCTGTACATAGTATAATACAGCAGAGCTGTCCCCCATGTGACTATCCTGTATATATAGTATAATACAGCAGAGCTGTCCCCCCATGTGACTATCCTGTATATAGTATAATACAGCAGAGCTGCCCCCATGTGACTATCCTGTATATAGTATAATACAGCAGAGCTGCCCCCATGTGACTATCCTGTATATAGTATAATACAGCAGAGCTGCCCCCATGTGACTATCCTGTATATAGTATAATACAGCAGAGCTGCCCCCATGTGACTATCCTGTATATAGTATAATACAGCAGAGCTGTCCCCATGTGACTATCCTGTATATAGTATAATACAGCAGAGCTGCCCCCATGTGACTATCCTGTATATAGTATAATACAGCAGAGCTGCCCCCCCATGTGACTATCCTGTATATAGTATAATACAGCAGAGCTGCCCCCCCATGTGACTATCCTGTATATAGTATAATACAGCAGAGCTGCCCCCATGTGACTATCCTGTATATAGTATAATACAGCAGAGCTGCCCCCATGTGACTATCCTGTATATAGTATAATACAGGTGATCAGGACGTGCAGCTTTACCGCTCTGGATTCCCTTGTGTGCCTAGGACCTAAAGCCGGCCTCCAGGTGCATAGAGCTAATATATGTAGGCTTTCATCCATTAACAGCGCCACACCTAGCCACAGGAGGTTTGTGGTATTGCAGCTCAGTCCAATTCACTTCCATGCAATGCCAGACACCACCCAAGGACAAAAAAGCAGTGCCGCTTTCCTAATGCTGGACAACCCCTTTAAGTCAACTCTTGCTCCCATGGACAGGTCTGCAGAGCCTGGTGTTGCTGCAGCTACTGTGTAACCCGAGTCATGTGACTTTCTCCAGTATCTGTGATTGGTGCAGTCTCTCCTGGTTTAGCTTTTATGCTGCTGAGCCCTGTGACTACTATGGTAAGACATGGCAGCGCGCTGAGTGACCTCTGACCTAAGACGCAGATTTTCTTGTAGAACTTCCTGTTAATTCTTTTCTTATCTCAGACATTTACGGCTTAGACCAAGAAAATCTGAGCAGGGAAAACCCCTTTAAGGCATCGTCACACACATCACAGGCCCAAGCCAGAAGTGTATCCAGCAGGGGGCGTTATAAAGGGGTCACATGATCCAGGACCCCTCCTCTCCTGTATTACAATGATGTATTCACCACCCCCATAATACAGGTATATGGGAGAGGAGGCGGAGCAACCCACAGGCCAGGTGCTGAGCCAATCACATGACCCAGAGTGGAAACCCCAGGACCCTCTACCATAGAACCCAGGGGACCCAAGTACTGACACCCTCCCGAGAGGATCCCTTTAAGGCCTAGGCCCTCACCCACACAACACATTCTCTGCCTGAGCCTTAGATTGTACCTGAAACACGAGGTAAACACCAGACATGGGGGCTGCCATTCAGCAGATACGAAATCCACAGCGTGGGTCATCACGTGAATGAGGCCGCGCCAGATTTTCACCGCCCTTTCCATATAGGCTGCAGGGGTAACAAAGCCTTCCTATGCACTGCTCGCTGTTGTCAGCCATTTTGGCCTGCCTGTAAAGCTGTCTGCCCCAGGGTCGGGTTTATGACAGGAGGCCCTCGGGGAGATTTCGCTCTTCTACTCTTCTCTGGATCCTCCAGGGGGGAATTATGGCCAAGCAGACTTAGGGGGAGATTTACTATGAGGGGAATTTTTTAAGTTACCCCAAAGTTCGCAAATGGCAGATGTTTCGTATTGTGACTATGGAAGTTCTTACAGTCAGAAGTGTATGGAGCGGTCACACTGCACTTCAGTGGAGGGCGGATGACACTAAGAGCCTCAATTATGAGGGCACAGGCGCCAGTTTTAGAGCGTGCCCAGACCTGGTGACATCAATGATACTCTTGTGTTGTACCAAAGCGCTATCAGCCACATTACCCCCCCACGGGGCGGACCACCTCACACTCCGGTCATCCACCTTCTTTACAGCCTATGGCACTCCAGATGATACAAAACTGCAACTCCCAGCGGAGCCCAAGAGTCCAAGTCTATGAGAAGCTGCTGGGAGTTGTAGTACCACAAGTTGTAGACGACTGGTGCAATGATATCAGTCCATCCCATTGTCCCCAGCACACTGAAGCATCCACAGATTCTCCCCCACCAATGCCCAATCCCATGTGCTAGGCCCGATGCTCCACAACACTTCATGGGTCTGAGCGATCCCTCCGAACACATAGAAGCTTCTTAGATCCGGCTCTTACTCTTATTCTGGGTGTAATGAAGGACAATTACCTGAGACAAGGACATGACATTTGGAAGAAAGAAGAACAAAGGGGCCATTTAACCTGGATGAGCTGCTGGTAAGGACAGGATTAGTCACGTCTTGTAATGAGAGGGCGACTTACCCAAGGAATAGACAGCAGAGTAACCTACAGGAAGAACTAGCAGGACACTACAACTCCCAGCAAGCCGCTCAGTCACATGACATGCTGGAAGTTGTAGATTCACAATTACAGAAACGCCACAACTTTAGACCTGAGGTTTCCCAAGTGTGATGAGACGACAACCCATAGACTGTCCTGACACCATAGGAGTCGTAGCTTCACCACAGCTGGAGAGAAGGAGATCAGGGCAATGCCAACCCTGGTGTACAGGGGGAGATCAGGGCAATGCCAACCCTGGTGCACAGGGGGAGACCAGGGCAATGCCAACCCTGGTGCACAGGGGAAGATCAGGGCAATGCCAACCCTGGTGCACAGGGGGAGATCAGGGCAATGCCAACCCTGGTGCACAGGGGGAGATCAGGGCAATGCCAACCCTGGTGCACAGGGGAAGATCAGGGCAATGCCAACCCTGGTGCACAGGGGGAGATCAGGGCAATGCCAACCCTGGTGTACAGGGGGAGATCAGGGCAATGCCAACCCTGGTGCACAGGGGGAGACCAGGGCAATGCCAACCCTGGTGCACAGGGGAAGATCAGGGCAATGCCAACCCTGGTGCACAGGGGGAGATCAGGGCAATGCCAACCCTGGTGCACAGGGGGAGATCAGGGCAATGCCAACCCTGGTGCACAGGGGGAGACCAGGGCAATGCCAACCCTGGTGCACAGGGGAAGATCAGGGCAATGCCAACCCTGGTGCACAGGGGGAGATCAGGGCAATGCCAACCCTGGTGCACAGGGGGAGATCAGGGCAATGCCAACCCTGGGGCACAGGAGGAGATCAGGGCAATGCCAACCCTGGGGCACAGGGGGAGACCAGGGCAATGCCAACCCTGGTGCACAGGGGGAGATCAGGGCAATGCCAACCCTGGGGCACAGGGGGAGACCAGGGCAATGCCAACCCAGGCCAGTGCCCTCCTCTCCCCTCAGGCCGGTGCCCCCTTCTCCTCTCACCTCCGGCCGGTGCCCCCCTTCTCCTCTCACCTGTGCCCTCTTCTCCTCCTCTCCCCTCAGGCCGGTGCCCCCTTCTCCTCCTCCTCTCCCCTCAGGCCGGTGCCCCCTTCTCCTCCTCCTCTCCCCTCAGGCCGGTGCCCCCTTCTCCTCCTCCTCTCCCCTCAGGCCGGTGCCCCCCTCTCCTCCTCCTCTCCCCTCAGGCCGGTGCCCCCCTCTCCTCTCCCCTCAGGCCGGTGCCCCCCTCTCCTCTCCCCTCAGGCCGGTGCCCCCTTCTCCTCCTCTCCCCTCAGGCCGGTGCCCCCTTCTCCTCCTCCTCTCCCCTCAGGCCGGTGCCCCCTTCTCCTCCTCCTCTCCCCTCAGGCCGGTGCCCCCTTCTCCTCCTCCTCTCCCCTCAGGCCGGTGCCCCCTTCTCCTCCTCCTCTCCCCTCAGGCCGGTGCCCCCTTCTCCTCCTCCTCTCCCCTCAGGCCGGTGCCCCCTTCTCCTCCTCAGGACGGTGCCCCCTTCTCCTCCTCCTCTCCCCTCAGGCCGGTGCCCCCTTCTCCTCCTCAGGCCGGTGCCCCCTTCTCCTCCTCAGGCCGGTGCCCCCTTCTCCTCCTCCTCTCCCCTCAGGCCGGTGCCCCCTTCTCCTCCTCAGGCCGGTGCCCCCCCTCTCCTCCTCCTCTCCCCTCAGGCCGGTGCCCCCCTCTCCTCTCCCCTCAGGCCGGTGCCCCCCTCTCCTCTCCCCTCAGGCCGGTGCCCCCTTCTCCTCCTCCTCCTCTCCCCTCAGGCCGGTGCCCCCTTCTCCTCCTCCTCTCCCCTCAGGCCGGTGCCCCCTTCTCCTCCTCCTCTCCCCTCAGGCCGTTGCCCCTTCTCCTCCTCCTCCCCTCAGGCCGGTTCCCCCTTCTCCTCTCCCCTCAGGCCGGTGCCCCCTTCTCCTCCTCCTCCTCTCCCCCTTCTTCTCCTCCTCTCCCCTCAGGCCGGTGCCCCCTTCTCCTCCTCAGGCCGGTGCCCCCTTCTCCTCCTCCTCTCCCCCTTCTTCTCCTCCTCTCCCCTCAGGCCGGTGCCCCCCTCTCCTCTCCCCTCAGGCCGGTGCCCCCTTCTCCTCCTCCTCTCCCCCTTCTTCTCCTCCTCTCCCCTCAGGCCGGTTCCCCCTTCTCCTCTCCCCTCAGGCCGGTGCCCCCTTCTCCTCCTCCTCTCCCCCTTCTTCTCCTCCTCTCCCCTCAGGCCGGTGCCCCCTTCTCCTCCTCAGGCCGGTGCCCCCTTCTCCTCCTCCTCTCCCCTCAGGCCGGTGCCCCCTTCTCCTCCTCAGGCCGGTGCCCCCTTCTCCTCCTCCTTTCCCCTCAGGCCGGTGCCCCCTTCTCCTCCTCCTCTCCCCCTTCTTCTCCTCCTCTCCCCTCAGGCCGGTGCCCCCTTCTCCTCCTCCTCTCCCCCTTCTTCTCCTCCTCTCCCCTCAGGCCGGTGCCCCCTTCTCCTCCTCAGGCCGGTGCCCCCTTCTCCTCCTCCTCTCCTCTCAGGCCGATGCCCCCTTCTCCTCCTCCTCTCCCCTCAGGCCGGTGCCCCCTTCTCCTCCTCAGGCCGGTGCCCCCTTCTCCTCCTCAGGCCGGTGCCCCCTTCTCCTCCTCCTCTCCCCTCAGGCCGGTGCCCCCTTCTCCTCCTCAGGCCGGTGCCCCCTTCTCCTCCTCCTTTCCCCTCAGGCCGGTGCCCCCTTCTCCTCCTCCTCTCCCCCTTCTTCTCCTCCTCTCCCCTCAGGCCGGTGCCCCCTTCTCCTCCTCCTCTCCCCCTTCTTCTCCTCCTCTCCCCTCAGGCCGGTGCCCCCTTCTCCTCCTCCTCTCCTCTCAGGCCGATGCCCCCTTCTCCTCCTCCTCTCCCCTCAGGCCGGTGCCCCCTTCTCCTCCTCAGGCCGGTGCCCCCTTCTCCTCCTCAGGCCGGTGCCCCCTTCTCCTCCTCAGGCCGGTGCCCCCTTCTCCTCCTCCTTTCCCCTCAGGCCGGTGCTTCCTCCTCTCCTCTCCCCCTTCTCCTCTCACCTCCGGCCGGGGTTGTCCGTGTCTCCGCTCTGGTCTCTTCCCCGCCCGCAGCTCCTCCCGTGTTTTCACCACCTCACAAATATCCGGGTTCTAGGCGGAAAGGGAAACCAGGTCGCCATAACAACCGACTCCTCCCCCTGTCAATACCTTCTTCCTGTTCTCTCCGCCCACTAGGGCGTGGTTACCTGACAGCTGTCACGTGAGCCGCGCTGCTTTCTGGGACCTGTAGTCTTTCTTCCCGTTGTCTCTCTCACAGTTTCGGGTGACCGTTACTTACCGGTAATTTGTAATAACACCGGGATAGAAGAAAGAAAACGGCGATTTTAGCGACTGTGGGAACCAATGTGCGGGTGTCGTGTTTGCGGAGGACGCTATATGCGGGTGCACTTCCGGTGAGCACTGCTGCCGCATGTTTACTTCCGGTGGAGTGACTTCTGAGCGGTGAGTGAGTGCTGGGGGTGAATAAGGGGCAGTGAGAAATACCCCGGGGAACTACAGAGCCCAGCATGTCCTGACACCAGGCCTGGGGCTACCGGGGCAGGCTGGGACATGTAGTGCGCTGCCCGGGGTCTAATGTCACCTTCATATTATATCATGTGTATAGCTGTATATTATATTATATATGTGTATATAGCTGTGTCTGTATATTATATTATATCATGTGTATATAGCTGTGTCTGTTTATTATATGTGTATACACCTGCAAATACCTGCTCCATGTCCATCGCAACACCTCCAACATGGCCTGCAGGGCAGAGCTAGGCAGACTCCCCCTATGGCTCACCATACAGAAGAGGGCGCTATCATTCTGGACCCACATGCAGGGCAGCAGTCCTGGCTCTTACCACCACCAAGCCTGGCTAAGCCACAGAGCCCCGAGAAAAACTGATATCCCCCAACCAAGCATCAGCCATCTGCCAAGCCAAAACCCCCAACATGCCCTGAACAAGGCTGAAATAAAAGGAGTCATTGAGAGAGACAGAGAGCGGTACATGGAGGAATGGAGAAGCGCAATAAATAACTCCAAGAAACTCACCAATGTGTACCAATCCCTACAAAGGGACTACACCATGGCCACCTACCTGGAGAGAATACGCCACCCCAAACACAGACAGACCCTGAGCCGGTACAGACTGAGCGCCCACAACCTAGAGATAGAGACGGGGCGATACAGACAGACGTACAAGCCACGGGAGAAGAGACTGTGCCAGCACTGTGACCAGGGGGCCCTAGAAGACCAGACCCACTTCCTGCTACACTGCACCAAATACTCAGCTGTGAGGGCCGTCTACTACCAAAGACTCTCTGCCCACATCCCAGACTGGGAGAAGAGGAAACTCTACATCCTACTGGGAGAAGAAGAGGCCACTGTGGAGATCGCTGCCCAATACGTGTCCAGCTGTCACCAAACAAGAGGAAGATGAGACTCCACAGACTGTAATACAGTTACCGCCCCCCCTCGTTTGTATATGATATTAAGATGTCCTTCTGAGAATACAAGGAAGGAAAAAAACTTCAGGCTAATGCGCTCTCCTTGGGTTCAGATGTAACAGTTTGGGCGATAAAATGGCTGCCCACTAATAAGAGTTTACTGGTGTATAGTAATATCCCACAATGGTGGAATGAAGGTTGCAGCACACCCTGGCTGACCGACTGGCTGGAACGGCTGCGTATCGGTGTGGAACTATAATGTAGGTAGAAGAAAACCTGGTGGCGCACACCGCAGGACGCTATAGTAGGAGGAAAACTTTTACTGGTCAGGATAACGCATCTCAGGGATGTATCCCTTCATCAGATCTGATCCAAAAATATAAAAAAAAAACAAAAACACTCATGTTCAAACATAAAACAGAAGAAAACCGAATATAACAACAAATGAAAAAAAACATCTTATTCCTGGTGGATACTGAGCCAATGACATACAGATAATAGATCAATAACAGGAATTCCCCAAATAATTGGGCTAAAATATATAGAACCAGAAATACATATAATATATATATAGTAACTAATAAATGTATATAATAGAAGATATTACCTAGTCAGTGTGCGTATACATTATATATACACAGGCGCGCACATGCCATATACACGCACACACTGTATCACCAAAATCCGTGGCGGGATCTTAAAGAGGACCTTTCATCAGATTGGGCACAGGCAGCGCTGAATTCAGCGCACTGTCAGCTTTCCAGCAGTATATAGAACTCTCTGTGCCCGATCTCATGAAAGGGCCTCTTTAAATAAAAACTTTCATGGACTTGTATTGATATTAAACAGATTATTGTCAGTGCTCAGAAATGAATGAAGTTACACCGACCCCGAGTATGAGGCGGAATCTGTAATAATAATCTGACTGCTCAGGGTGTACATGCGGTCTTACAGTTGTGGTGTCAGTGAGGTGTGTTTAATATTTGTCACTCTTTTTCTACCCCTGAGCAGTCAGATTATTATTACAGATTCCGCCTCATACTCGGGGTCGGTGTAACTTCATTCATTTCTGAGCACTGACAATAATCTGCTTAATATCAATACAAGTCCATGAAAGTTTTTATTTAAGATCCCGCCATGGATTTTGGTGATACAGTGTGTGTATATGGCATGTGCGCGCCTGTGTATATATAATGTATACGCACACTGACTAGGTAATATCTTCTATTATATACATTTATTAGTTACTATATATATATTATATGTATTTCTGGTTCTATATATTTTAGCCCAATTATTTGGGGAATTCCTGTTACTGATCTATTATCTGTATGTCATTGGCTCAGTATCCACCAGGAATAAGATGTTTTTTTCTGTTGTTGTTTTATTCAGTTTTCTTCTGTTTTATGTTTGATTGAGTGTTTTTGTTTTTTTATTGATATTTTTGGATCAGATCTGATGAAGGGGTACATCCCTGAGACGCGTTATCCTGACCAGTAAAAGTTTTGCTCCTACTATAGCGTCCTGCGGTGTGCGCCACCAGGCTTTTTCCTACCTACATTATATAAGACGTCCGTCTGTTATATTATTACTATATGTATAAAGTTGTTATGATACAATATTAATAAATAGATGCGCCCCCACCCTCCACCTGTATTCAGACTTGGGGATCTGACGTATCTTTGGTACACCTGACCTCGATGGGTTGATAAATTCCCCGGAGTGTCTCCTCTCCAGGCTCCAGATCTCGCTGCCATATTGAAGAGCGTCGTCCTCCACCGGGACAAGATTTGGGAGTAGGAATCCTTTTCCGTGTCAGCAGGGAGCGTACTGGATGTATACAGCGTATATACATACTGTGGAGGGGTCATCAGTATGAAAACTCCACAACCCCTTTAACATATATATAAAAAAAACAATATAAATTTTGCATGTCCATAATTGCAGCGACTCGCAGCGTATAGGCCGCCTGTCACAGTGACCCCTCAGGAATATATTCCAGCTTCCCTCTATATCATACACAACGTTATTAAATGTACCATAATAACATGCAAATGAGCCCCATAGGGAAACATAAAAAGGTAAAGAAAAAAAAAAAAGTGTGAGCTTAGGAGGGGAGCGGAAAGATGGTAAGCGCAAAAATGTAACTTGGGGAACCCCGACCAACTGTTTGTGTGTCCTGTGGTGTCTGTCCATCTGCATACATACATGCTTATATACATACCTATACACACACATATATATAACTATATACATACCTATACACACACACACCTGTATATAACTATATACATACCTATACACACACATATATATATATATATATATATATATATATTTACACATATGCACCTATACACGCTGCTCAAAAAAACTACAGGCCACCCAATAACACCTCCTGGATGTGAAGGAATGAAATCTTCTCAGTGTTTGTTCATAGATGAGTGTGATGACAACAAAATCCCACAAATATCATCAATGGAAATCACATTTATTACCAAATGGAAACAAATGCTGCTGCACACCGTAAATAGGTGAAAGGGTGAAACAAATTTTTTATTTTTAGTACATTAATTTTTGGTACATTAGCGCCATGGATTGATTTGACAAGCATAAAGAGAGTACTAGATCAATAAACGAACATAACGTTTCGGTCATAGTCGACCTTCATCAGATCGGATCTAGAAAAGAGATAACAACACTATAAGTATAACTGGAATAAAATAACAATGTAGTCCACAGTATGGCAAATAAATGGGCATAATGACCAAGTGATTAGACAATAAGAGGGAAAAGAAGAGAAATAAAAGGGGAAAAAAAACTGAAACATATGGGCCAAAAGTGGATGAAGGTATAGAGAGAGGGGACGCAAGACAACTAAAACAGCCAAAATATAGATGGAAGAAAGAACAAGAGCAGCTAACCCAGAACAAGGAGTAAGAAGGAAGGGTGTACGACGGCAGATAGAGTGGGTTGCAAACCGCACGTAGAGGTAGAAACAGCAGGTGCCTGGTAACAGGGGGGGAAAAGAGGACCACCACCTACCTAGTATACGAAGGCAGAGTACGCAGCAGGGTCATGGCGTGCTGGGGGGTAGAGCCAGAGGGGTTTAAATGCATCAGGATGGCGAGCGGAGCCAGTCAGAGCGGCGCTCGGGAGCCGCGCCGCCCACCGGCCCGACGGCGCGCTAATGCCGCGGAACCGGAAGTGACGCGGCCGGAAGTGCTCATGCGTGTCACCGATGCGTTCCACCGGCGACGCGCATTGCGCACACATGACCATGCGCGAAACAGGACAGGGAGACAAGACAAGTAAGGGAAAGCTGGAAACAAGACAAGTAAGAGAAAGCTGGAAACAAGAGGAAGAAACGTATAGACAAGAGTGAAAAAGATAAGGAAAGCAGAGAGATCAAAGAAAAGAGGGGTTGTATATAAAAAGAAATGGGATAAAATAGAGAAATATATATATAGAATGTGGTAAATAAAGCAAATAAATGGACATGAATAAAGGGGAAAAAAGGGGGGGGAAAGACAGCCCAAATGCATCCCAAAGAACGGGGTAACAAAGGAAAAGGGGAGAGAAGTGGAGAACACTAAGGAGGGGAGGGGGGGGGGGGGAGGAAAAAAGGAGGGGAAGGGAGGTACTATACGATACCAAGGGAAGAAAAACTAGCTTATGCTACTGTATATCTATACTATACCAGGGGGTGACTTGTGGGTGTTCATTTCATCTGGAAAGGAATGGAGAAAACATGCATTAGCGAACTGGCAACATGAGAGCATACTTAGAAGATACATCATCCGGTGAGGAACCTGAAGAGGAGAAAATAATGGGGTGAAAATTAAGAACAAAAATAAAATGCAAAGTAAGAATTGCTGAAAAATAAGAAAAAAGAGCAATGACAAAAGAGAAAACTCTACAATCTTCTTGGAGCGACAGTATACAGACGTCCTTATGTTCTTATGTCCTGTTGGTAGTTCAATGAGTTGTAGCAGGATAGTGTCATCCGTGTCAGAAAGAAAATGTCCTATCGTAGGCCCGATTGAGCCCCAGGGGTTCGATGGTATTCAAAGTGTGAATCCAAAAGGATTCTCTTTGTTTAAGTCTGGCTATACGGTTACCTCCCCTTCTGGACTCAGGAACGTGTTCGATTACTTGAAATCTTAACTGTGACACATTGTGTCTGGCTTTGCTGAAATGCGATGGAACTGGTAGGGCATCAACATGGTTCCGTATTGTAGATTTATGTTTGGAGAACCGATCTCGAATATGTTGGGTGGTTTCCCCCACATACAACAGTCCACAAGGGCATTTAAGTAAATATACCACAAACGCTGAATCACATGTAAAGAAGTCGTGGATGGGGAAACGATGTCCTGTGTGAGGATGAAGGAAATGGTCCCCACGGATGACAGCAGAGCACTGTATACAGTGCAGGCACAGGAAAGTGCCACGTTTAGGAGTAGCCAAGAAAGTTTGTCTGGGTATTTTGTTCTTTCTTCCATCTATATTTTGGCTGTTTTAGTTGTCTTGCGTCCCCCTCTCTCTATACCTTCATCCACTTTTGGCCCATATGTTTCAGTTTTTTTTCCCCTTTTATTTCTCTTTATTTCCCTCTTATTGTCTAATCACTTGGTCATTATGCCCATTTATTTGCCATACTGTGGACTACATTGTTATTTTATTCCAGTTATACTTATAGTGTTGTTATCTCTTTTCTAGATCCGATCTGATGAAGGTCGACTATGACCGAAACGTTATGTTTGTTTATTGATCTAGTACTCTCTTTATGCTTGTCAAATCAATCCATGGCGCTAATGTACCAAAATTTAATGTACTAAAAATAAAAAAATTGTTTCACCCTTTCACCTATTTACGGTGTGCAGCAGCATTTGTTTGCATTGTATACGAGTCGCAGGACTCTCTGACTGCTAGCACCCATAGTCCCTATAGTTATCCAGTGTGCGGTTCCTCTGACATCTGTTTATTATCAAATGGAGACCTGGATTAGGAGTTGTCCCCCCCAAAAAAAAAATAAAATAAAAATAAAATAAATAAAAGTGGAAAAACCCACTACAGGCCGATCCAACTATGATGTCATGTCCATAAGACCTGTCAGTATGAGGCTGAGTAGTGTGTGACCTCCACGGGCCTGTACAGAGTTGGCCAAAAGTATTGGCCCCCCTGCAATTCTGTCAGATAATCCTCGGTGTCTTCCAGATAATGATTACAGTCACAAATTCTTTGGTATTTTCTTCATTTAATTTGTCTTCAATGGAAAATCACAAAAAGAATTGTCAAAAAGCCAAATTGGATATAATTCCACAGCAAACATAAAAAAGGGGGTGGACAAAAGTATTGGCACTGTCTGAAAAATCATGTGATGCTTCTGTAATTTGTGTAATTACCAGCACCTGTTGCTTCCCTGAGACACCTTAACAGGTGTTGGCAATAACTAAATCACACTTGCAGCCAGTTGAAATGGATTAAAGTTGACTCCACCTCTGTCCTGTGTCCTTGTGTGACCACATTGAGCATGGAGAAAAGAAAGAAGACCAAAGCACTGTCTGAGGACTTGAGAAGCAAAATTGTGAGGAAGCCTGAGCAATCTCAAGGCTACAAGTCCATCTCCAAAGCCCTGAATGTTCCTGTGTCTACCGTGTGCAGTGTCAGTAAGAAGTGTAAAGCCCATGGCCCTGTGGCTAACCTCCCTAGATGTGGACGGAGAAGAAACATTGACCAGAGATTTCACCGCAAGATTGTGCGGATGGCGGATAAAGAACCTCGACTAACATCCAAACAAGTCCAAGCTGCCCTGCAGTCCGAGGGTACAACAGTGTCACCCCGTACTATCCAGCGTCAGCGTCTGAATGAGAAGGGACTGTATGGGAGGAGACCCAGGAAGACCCCACTTCTTACCCACAGACAGAAGCCAGGCTGGAGTTTGCCAGCGAGGATTATCTGACAGGACTGCAGGGGGCGATACTTATACTGTATATACCCTGTGTCACTTATATACTATATAAGAGTCAGTGCTGTGTAATCATTATCTGGGGGACAGCGAGGATTATCTGACAGGACTGCAGGGGGCGATACTTATACTGTATATACCCTGTGTCACTTATATACTATATAAGAGTCAGTGCTGTGTAATCATTATCTGGGGGACAGCGAGGATTATCTGACAGGACTGCAGGGGGCGATACTTATACTGTATATACCCTGTGTCACTTATATACTATATAAGAGTCAGTGCTGTGTAATCATTATCTGGGGGACAGCGAGGATTATCTGACAGGACTGCAGGGGGCGATACTTATACTGTATATACCCTGTGTCACTTATATACTATATAAGAGTCAGTGCTGTGTAATCATTATCTGGGGGACAGCGAGGATTATCTGACAGGACTGCAGGGGGCGATACTTATACTGTATATACCCTGTGTCACTTATATACTATATAAGAGTCTGTGCTGTGTAATCATTATCTGGGGGACAGTGAGGATTATATGACAGGACTGCAGGGGGCGATACTTATACTGTATATACCCTGTGTCACTTATATACTATATAAGAGTCTGTGCTGTGTAATCATTATCTGGGGACAGCGAGGATTATCTGACAGGACTGCAAGGGGCGATACTTATACTGTATATACCCTGTGTCACTTATATACTATATAAGAGTCTGTGCTGTGTAATCATTATCTGGGGGACAGCGAGGATTATCTGACAGGACTGCAGGGGGCGATACTTATACTGTATATACCCTGTGTCACTTATATACTATATAAGAGTCTGTGCTGTGTAATCATTATCTGGGGGACAGCGAGGATTATCTGACAGGACTGCAGGGGGCGATACTTTTGGCCAACACTGTATGACCTCCCTACAACACCTGGCCATGCTCCTGATGGGGCTGAGTACTGTGTGCGGCCTCCATGTGCTGCTCGGAGTTACATTTTGTTGCTTAAGTGTTCCCTTTATTTTTTTGAACTTAAACCTCTCTTTGTATCTGGCAGGTCACATGAATCCCTCAGCCTCCTCTCCGCCTGTGGACTGTGCACAAGATGCCGTTCTTAAGGCTCTGCACGACCTCCCTTGTGGCCTGGCCGTGGGTCCCTCACAGGACGGGCTCGGTCTGTGGTGTGTTAGCAGACTTCTGCCCTGTGGTGCCCTCATCCCTTCCTGCAGTCTGATCTCTAAAGATGAACCAGCAATATGTGAGGTGTGTAATGTCTGAGTGCATCGGTCAGTAGTCCTATACATTGTGCTGTGTGATGTCAGTGTCCTATACATTGTGCTGTGTGATGTCAGTGTCCTATACATTGTGCTGTGTGATGTCAGTGTCCTATACATTGTGCTGTGTGATGTCAGTGTCCTATACATTGTGCTGTGTGATGTCAGTGTCCTATACATTGTGCTGTGTGATGTCAGTGTCCTATACATTGTGCTGTGTGATGTCAGTGTCCTATACATTGTGCTGTGTGATGTCAGTGTCCTATACATTGTGCTGTGTGATGTCAGTGTCCTATACATTGTGCTGTGTGATGTCAGTGTCCTATACATTGTGCTGTGTGATGTCAGTGTCCTATACATTGTGCTGTGTGATGTCAGTGTCCTATACATTGTGCTGTGTGATGTCAGTGTCCTATACATTGTGCTGTGTGATGTCAGTGTCCTATACATTGTGCTGTGTGATGTCAGTGTCCTATACATTGTGCTGTGTGATGTCAGTGTCCTATACATTGTGCTGTGTGATGTCAGTGTCCTATACATTGTGCTGTGTGATGTCAGTAGTCCTATACATTGTGCGGTGTGATGTCAGTGTCCTATACATTGTGCGGTGTGATGTCAGTGTCCTATACATTGTGCTGTGTGATGTCAGTAGTCCTATACATTGTGCTGTGTGATGTCAGTAATCCTATACATTGTGCTGTGTGATGTCAGTGTCCTATACATTGTGCTGTGTGATGTCAGTGTCCTATACATTGTGCTGTGTGATGTCAGTAGTCCTATACATTGTGCGGTGTGATGTCAGTGTCCTATACATTGTGCGGTGTGATGTCAGTGTCCTATACATTGTGCTGTGTGATGTCAGTGTCCTATACATTGTGCTGTGTGATGTCAGTGTCCTATACATTGTGCGGTGTGATGTCAGTAATCCTATACATTGTGCTGTGTGATGTCAGTGTCCTATACATTGTGCTGTGTGATGTCAGTGTCCTATACATTGTGCTGTGTGATGTCAGTGTCCTATACATTGTGCTGTGTGATGTCAGTGTCCTATACATTGTGCTGTGTGATGTCAGTGTCCTATACATTGTGCTGTGTGATGTCAGTGTCCTATACATTGTGCTGTGTGATGTCAGTGTCCTATACATTGTGCTGTGTGATGTCAGTGTCCTATACATTGTGCTGTGTGATGTCAGTGTCCTATACATTGTGCTGTGTGATGTCAGTGTCCTATACATTGTGCTGTGTGATGTCAGTGTCCTATACATTGTGCTGTGTGATGTCAGTGTCCTATACATTGTGCTGTGTGATGTCAGTGTCCTATACATTGTGCTGTGTGATGTCAGTGTCCTATACATTGTGCTGTGTGATGTCAGTAGTCCTATACATTGTGCTGTGTGATGTCAGTAATCCTATACATTGTGCTGTGTGATGTCAGTGTCCTATACATTGTGCTGTGTGATGTCAGTAATCCTATACATTGTGCTGTGTGATGTCAGTGTCCTATACATTGTGCTGTGTGATGTCAGTGTCCTATACATTGTGCTGTGTGATGTCAGTGTCCTATACATTGTGCGGTGTGATGTCAGTGTCCTATACATTGTGCGGTGTGATGTCAGTGTCCTATACATTGTGCTGTGTGATGTCAGTGTCCTATACATTGTGCTGTGTGATGTCAGTGTCCTATACATTGTGCGGTGTGATGTCAGTGTCCTATACATTGTGCTGTGTGATGTCAGTGTCCTATACATTGTGCGGTGTGATGTCAGTGTCCTATACATTGTGCGGTGTGATGTCAGTAATCCTATACATTGTGCTGTGTGATGTCAGTGTCCTATACATTGTGCGGTGTGATGTCAGTGTCCTATACATTGTGCTGTGTGATGTCAGTAATCCTATACATTGTGCTGTGTGATGTCAGTGTCCTATACATTGTGCGGTGTGATGTCAGTGTCCTATACATTGTGCTGTGTGATGTCAGTAATCCTATACATTGTGCTGTGTGATGTCAGTGTCCTATACATTGTGCGGTGTGATGTCAGTGTCCTATACATTGTGCTGTGTGATGTCAGTGTCCTATACATTGTGCTGTGTGATGTCAGTGTCCTATACATTGTGCTGTGTGATGTCAGTAATCCTATACATTGTGCTGTGTGATGTCAGTGTCCTATACATTGTGCTGTGTGATGTCAGTGTCCTATACATTGTGCTGTGTGATGTCAGTGTCCTATACATTGTGCTGTGTGATGTCAGTGTCCTATACATTGTGCTGTGTGATGTCAGTGTCCTATACATTGTGCTGTGTGATGTCAGTGTCCTATACATTGTGCTGTGTGATGTCAGTGTCCTATACATTGTGCGGTGTGATGTCAGTGTCCTATACATTGTGCTGTGTGATGTCAGTAGTCCTATACATTGTGCGGTGTGATGTCAGTGTCCTATACATTGTGCTGTGTGATGTCAGTGTCCTATACATTGTGCTGTGTGATGTCAGTGTCCTATACATTGTGCTGTGTGATGTCAGTGTCCTATACATTGTGCTGTGTGATGTCAGTGTCCTATACATTGTGCTGTGTGATGTCAGTGTCCTATACATTGTGCTGTGTGATGTCAGTAATCCTATACATTGTGCTGTGTGATGTCAGTAATCCTATACATTGTGCTGTGTGATGTCAGTGTCCTCCGTTCAGTAATTCTCTACACTTGCTTTGTTCCCTCAGGGAGATGCCCCGTCCTCATTACCACTAGGTGGCGCTCAGTGGCTGGGGTAGGTTTTGCCTTTTACGTTGCTATTTTCTTTTGTCTTTGTTTCACTTACAGTTCTTGTTAGAGTTTTCAATGAAATATAGGGGGAGGGGGGAGTTGGTTAGTGAGGTAAGCATGTCTTAGGTGTGTGAAAAAAATGCCCAGGTGACTGCCCCATCTCGGCCCGTCCTGCCCCATCTCGGCCCGTCCTGCCCCATCTCGGCCCGTCCTGCCCCATCTCGGCCCGTCCTGCCCCATCTCGGCCCGTCCTTCCCCATCTCGGCCCGTCCTTCCCCATCTCGGCCCGTCCTTCCCCATCTCGGCCCGTCCTGCCCCATCTCGGCCCGTCCTGCCCCATCTCGGCCCGTCCTGCCCCATCTCGGCCCGTCCTGCCCCATCTCGGCCCGTCCTGCCCCATCTCGGCCCGTCCTGCCCCATCTCGGCCCGTCCTGCCCCATCTCGGCCCGTCCTGCCCCATCTCGGCCCGTCCTTCCCCATCTCGGCCCGTCCTTCCCCATCTCGGCCCGTCCTTCCCCATCTCGGCCCGTCCTTCCCCATCTCGGCCCGTCCTTCCCCATCTCGGCCCGTCCTTCCCCATCTCGGCCCGTCCTGCCCCATCTCGGCCCGTCCTGCCCCATCTCGGCCCGTCCTGCCCCATCTCGGCCCGTCCTGCCCCATCTCGGCCCGTCCTGCCCCATCTCGGCCCGTCCTGCCCCATCTCGGCCCGTCCTGCCCCATCTCGGCCCGTCCTGCCCCATCTCGGCCCGTCCTGCCCCATCTCGGCCCGTCCTGCCCCATCTCGGCCCGTCCTGCCCCATCTCGGCCCGTCCTGCCCCATCTCGGCCCGTCTTGCCCCATTTTCCCCTTTTCTTCAACCTTTTGCTGTTTTGCAGGTTTATAAGGAAAAGTGCGAAGAAGGAGAATGTGAAATTGTGCAGCCTTGGAGGAATTCTCCATCTCCAGGTCACCACCTCAGTCCAGCCGGGCTGTGAGCTGCTCCTTCCCCTACAGGAGCTCATGGTCTGCGGTGAGGAGACTGAAGACCCTGCACCATGTTCTCCGAATTCAGTGAGCGACTCTGCTGCCAGTGACTGCCTACAAGAGGTGGGTGATGACGGACAGGCTCAGCAGAACAAGGAGATTTTGGGGAGTTCAGCCTGTCTGTTACCGTCCCTGCACCCTGAAGTATTGGTCGTGACTCCTCACCCAAAGTGCCGCACCTCATCAGGGGAGTCTGAACTGGAAGCCGCAGCGGTGACTGCAGAGCAAGAGGAAGCCGAGTCCCTGCTCATCCCAGAACCAGAGGGAGCCAAGCTGTCTAGTAGCCCCGAACCTACTGGAGACCTCCCCCTGGGTGCACCCATAGCACAGGCAGAGTGCACCGAAACCACAGGTCTGTCTGATGTCATCGGATTCTGTCATGTCCTGTTCTTCTATGTTGTGTCTATGGAGAGACCAGGCCGTTGGTTGTGACGTTGCTCTTTCTTGTTTCAGTGTCATAGCCATGTCAGCGGCTGCGCTGAGGTCCGGTAATGTTTATACAGTGATACAGATCCATCAGTATCAGATCAGTGAGGGTCTGACACCCTGCACACCCACTGATCAGCTGCTTGCACAGGTGCTGAGGCTGTACATGGTATAGTGATAGTACTTGGCATTACAGCTCAGTCCCATTTACTTGAATGATTCTGATCTGCAGATGTAAGGTCACTCCAGCTCCATTACCTATTCAGTCTGATGATCGTGGGGGTGCCAGACCTGATACTGGCCCTGGAGGGAAACTGAACGCTTGATTGTTGGGGATCCCTATATAGGGGGTCAGAGGGCTCCTTGCCCTGCCGATGCTCCTATTCCTAGTCATGTGACCGACTCCACTCTATGTAAAAGCAGCTGGAGAAGAGTCGGTGACATCACAGAGAGTCGGAGCGGCCGTAGAGACTGAACACAGGGACTGCCCGGATCCCGCTGTAGTCTGAGAATGGGGGAAACAAGGGACCTGCATAGATATTGGTAGCTTATGTGGTGCAGGGAATGTCCTGGTCAGGTTTCTCTATCCCTTTAAGTATAGCTGTGACACCGCAGAGTCGCCTCGTGTTACGTTCCAGAGCTCAGCGTGATAAATGTGATAGACTCTGCACTGTATAATAATATATATATATATATATATATATATAAGACGTCTTCACCTCCAGAAATATATTTTTTGTACTTTTTAGATCTGTCAGAAGTGAACGTTGCAGAGAACGAGATGACTTGCGGCATGGCCAGTACTGCAAAGTCCCAACATGTCACTCCTATGCCAGCAGCCAAATCCCCGGATAACGCCAAGTACACGGAGCATAAGAACACAACAAGAGACCGATCACCAGGAGGAAGGAGGAGGGGGAGAGGTGACCGGACAGAGCCCCAAGGGGTGAAGCCATGCACTGGCCAAAATGGAAGAATCTCCAAGAGGAAGTGTGCAGGAAAGAAGGAGGAAAGGCGGAGTAAGGTGGCCAGACTAGAGGAGCGCGAGGATCCCCCACAAGATGCAAAGAAGAGCCATGAGACCAAAGCGACAAAACCCAAAGAGCCTTCAGAGCGCAAATTCCAGTGTAAAGATTGCGCCAAAAGCTTCTCCCAGCTCGGTCACTTAAAGAGACACAGCTTCATCCACAGCGGCCTGAAACCGCACCTGTGCCCCGAGTGCGGGAAGGAGTACTGCTCCGAGGAGAGCTACAAAGCCCATCTCCTGGGTCACCGGGGTCTGCGCCCCTTCAAGTGCTCCCAGTGTGATAAGGCCTACGGCACCCAGCGGGACCTGAAGGAGCATTCGGTACTGCACACCGGACAGCGTCCTTATCACTGCCAGGACTGTGGCAAGAGCTTTGCACGCCGACCAACCCTGCGCATTCACCGCAAGAATTACTGCACGCCGCGAGCCAGTGAGACGAAGACGCTTCTGCAGTGCAGCATCTGCGATAAGCAGCTAGCCAACGTCTGCTCGCTGCGCAACCACATGCTCATACACACGGGCGAGAAGCCATACACGTGTGCAGAGTGCGGCAGCACTTTCCGCCATAGGGGGAATTTACGGATCCACCAGCGACTGCACACGGGTGAGAAGCCTTATAAATGCCAGTACTGCGGAGACGCCTTCCCACAGCAGCCCGAACTGAAGCGCCATTTAATCATCCACACGGGGGAAATGCATTTGTGTACGGTCTGTGGCAAAGCGTTAAAGGACCCTCATACCTTGCGGGCCCATGAGCGGCTCCACACAGGCGAGCGGCCATTCCTCTGCACGTACTGCGGCAAATCTTACCCCATTGCCACCAAACTCCGGAGGCATCTGAAATCCCATCTGGAGGAGAAGCCCTTCCGCTGCCACGTATGTGGGATGGGATATTCTTTTCAGCACAGCCTAAACCGCCATCTTCACAGCCACAGAGATGAAGGGCTACAATCTGTGGCTACCAATGAAGTGAGACTGGAGGAGAGCGAGCCGGGGCACACCCTGGTGCTGGTGCACGTCCACGAGGACTCCGACAAGATCTTGGTTTCCAGCTGCCCCGAGGACTCTGAGCCGGGGAAGTCCCATCACTCATTGCTGCCCATTGACTCTGAGACATTGGAGGTCCATACAGTAGCCATGAGCCACGAGGATGGGATCCTGCAGAAGGAGCAGAGCCCCCGCGTCCTGCTGGTCCCCCACACCCTGGACTTCAGCACCGTAGCCGAGGTGGTCGTGGAGTTAGGGCTCTGAACAATCCCTATAAAGTCTTTCATCTCCGGTGTGTTGGGTTTCTGTGTTATATGGCAAGACTGCGGGCAACCTGAACTAATAGAGGGCTAGAAACTGGGGCCTGGTGTCAGCGCTACATGTCCTGGGGTGGGGGGATATGGTAAGGGGGTGGGGGGAGGTGACATATGGCGGCACTCTGTTATACTGTACGGGAGGGGACATATGGCGGCACTCTGTTATACTATACGGGAGGGGACATATGGCGGCACTCTGTTATACTCTATGGGAGGAGACATATGGCGGCACTCTGTTATACTCTATGGGAGGTGACATATGGTGGCACTCTGTTATACTCTATGGGAGGTGACATATGGCGGCACTCTGTTATACTGTACGGGAGGGGACATATGGCGGCACTCTGTTATACTATACGGGAGGGGACATATGGCGGCATTCTGTTATACTCTATGGGAGGGGACATATGGTGGCACTCTGTTATACTGTACGGGAGGGGACATATGGCGGCACTCTGTTATACTGTACGGGAGGTGACATATGGTGGAACTCTGTTATACTATACGGGAGGGGACATATGGCGGCACTCTTATACTCTACAGGAGGTGACATATGGCGGCACTCTGTTATACTATACGGGAGGGGACATATGGCGGCACTCTTATACTCTACAGGAGGTGACATATGGCGGCACTCTGTTATACTATACGGGAGGGGACATATGGCGGCACTCTGTTATACTGTATAGGAGGGGACACATGGCGGCACTCTGTTATACTGTACGGGAGGGGACATATGGCGGCACTCTGTTATACTGTACGGGAGGGGACATATGGCGGCACTCTGTTATACTGTACGGGAGGTGACATATGGCGGCACTCTGTTATACTGTACGGGAGGTGACATATGGCGGCACTCTGTTATACTGTACGGGAAGTGACATATGGTGGCACTCTGTTATACTCTATGGGAGGTGACATATGGCGGCACTCTGTTATACTGTACGGGAGGGGACATATGGCGGCACTCTGTTATACTGTACGGGAGGGGACACATGGCGGCACTCTGTTATACTGTACGGGAGGTGACACATGGCGGCACTCTGTTATACTGTACGGGAGGGGACATATGGCGGCACTCTGTTATACTGTACGGGAGGTGACATATGGCGGCACTCTGTTATACTGTACGGGAGGTGACATATGGCGGCACTCTGTTATACTGTACGGGAGGTGACATATGGTGGCACTCTGTTATACTCTATGGGAGGTGACATATGGCGGCACTCTGTTATACTGTACGGGAAGTGACATATGGTGGCACTCTGTTATACTCTATGGGAGGTGACATATGGCGGCACTCTGTTATACTGTACGGGAGGGGACATATGGCGGCACTCTGTTATACTGTACGGGAGGGGACACATGGCGGCACTCTGTTATACTGTACGGGAGGTGACACATGGCGGCACTCTGTTATACTGTACGGGAGGGGACATATGGCGGCACTCTGTTATACTGTACGGGAGGTGACATATGGCGGCACTCTGTTATACTGTACGGGAGGTGACACATGGCGGCACTCTGTTATACTGTATAGGAGGGGACATATGGCGGCACTCTGTTATACTGTACGGGAGGTGACATATGGCGGCACTCTGTTATACTGTACGGGAGGTGACATATGGCGGCACTCTGTTATACTGTACGGGAGGGGACATATGGCGGCACTCTGTTATACTGTACGGGAGGTGACATATGGCGGCACTCTGTTATACTGTACGGGAGGGGACATATGGCGGCACTCTGTTATACTGTACGGGAGGGGACATATGGCGGCACTCTGTTATACTGTACGGGAGGTGACACATGGCGGCACTCTGTTATACTGTACGGGAGGTGACATATGGCGGCGCTCTGTTATACTGTACAGGAGGTGACATATGGCGGCACTCTGTTATACTGTACGGGAGGGGACATATGGCGGCGCTCTGTTATACTGTACAGGAGGTGACATATGGCGGCACTCTGTTATACTGTATAGGAGGTGACATATGGCGGCACTCTGTTATACTCTATGGGAGGTGACATATGGCGGCACTCTGTTATACTGTACGGGAGGGGACATATGGCGGCACTCTGTTATACTGTACGGGAGGGGACATATGGCGGCACTCTGTTATACTGTACGGGAGGGGACATATGGCGGCACTCTGTTATACTGTACGGGAGGGGACATATGGTGGCACTCTGTTATACTCTATGGGAGGTGACATATGGCGGCACTCTGTTATACTGTACGGGAGGGGACATATGGCGGCACTCTGTTATACTGTACGGGAGGGGACATATGGCGGCACTCTGTTATACTGTACGGGAGGGGACATATGGCGGCACTCTGTTATACTGTACGGGAGGTGACATATGGCGGCACTCTGTTATACTGTACGGGAGGGGACATATGGCGGCACTCTGTTATACTGTACGGGAGGGGACATATGGCGGCACTCTGTTATACTGTACGGGAGGTGACATATGGCGGCACTCTGTTATACTGTATGGGAGGTGACATATGGCGGCACTCTGTTATACTGTACGGGAGGTGACATATGGCGGCACTCTGTTATACTGTACGGGAGGGGACATATGGCGGCACTCTGTTATACTGTACGGGAGGTGACACATGGCGGCGCTCTGTTATACTGTATAGGAGGGGACATATGGCGGCACTCTGTTATACTGTACGGGAGGTGACACATGGCGGCGCTCTGTTATACTGTATAGGAGGGGACATATGGTGGCGCTCTGTTATACTGTACGGGAGGTGACATATGGCGGCACTCTGTTATACTGTACGGGAGGTGACATATGGCGGCACTCTGTTATACTGTACGGGAGGGGACATATGGCGGCACTCTGTTATACTGTACGGGAGGTGACATATGGCGGCACTCTGTTATACTGTACGGGAGGGGACATATGGCGGCACTCTGTTATACTGTACGGGAGGGGACATATGGCGGCACTCTGTTATACTGTACGGGAGGTGACACATGGCGGCACTCTGTTATACTGTACGGGAGGGGACATATGGCGGCACTCTGTTATACTGTATAGGAGGTGACATATGGCGGCACTCTGTTATACTGTATAGGAGGTGACATATGGCGGCACTCTGTTATACTGTATAGGAGGTGACATATGGCGGCACTCTGTTATACTGTACAGGAGGTGACATATGGCGGCACTCTGTTATACTCTATGGGAGGTGACATATGGCGGCACTCTGTTATACTCTATGGGAGGTGACATATGGCGGCACTCTGTTATACTGTACGGGAGGGGACATATGGCGGCACTCTGTTATACTGTACGGGAGGGGACATATGGCGGCACTCTGTTATACTGTACGGGAGGGGACATATGGCGGCACTCTGTTATACTGTACGGGAGGGGACATATGGCGGCACTCTGTTATACTGTACGGGAGGGGACACATGGTGGCACTCTGTTATACTGTACGGGAGGGGACATATGGTGGCACTCTGTTATACTCTATAGGAGGTGACATATGGCGGCACTCTGTTATACTGTACGGGAGGGGACATATGGCGGCACTCTGTTATACTGTACGGGAGGTGACATATGGCGGCGCTCTGTTATACTGTACAGGAGGTGACATATGGCGGCACTCTGTTATACTGTACGGGAGGGGACATATGGCGGCGCTCTGTTATACTGTACAGGAGGTGACATATGGCGGCACTCTGTTATACTGTATAGGAGGTGACATATGGCGGCACTCTGTTATACTCTATGGGAGGTGACATATGGCGGCACTCTGTTATACTGTACGGGAGGGGACATATGGCGGCACTCTGTTATACTGTACGGGAGGGGACATATGGCGGCGCTCTGTTATACTGTACAGGAGGTGACATATGGCGGCACTCTGTTATACTGTATAGGAGGTGACATATGGCGGCACTCTGTTATACTCTATGGGAGGTGACATATGGCGGCACTCTGTTATACTGTACGGGAGGGGACATATGGCGGCACTCTGTTATACTGTACGGGAGGGGACATATGGCGGCACTCTGTTATACTGTACAGGAGGGGACATATGGTGGCACTCTGATATAATCTATAGGAGGGGACACATGGCGGCACTCTGTTATACTGTACGGGAGGGGACATATGGCGGCACTCTGTTATACTGTACGGGAGGGGACATATGGCGGCACTCTGTTATACTGTACGGGAGGTGACATATGGCGGCACTCTGTTATACTGTACGGGAGGGGACATATGGCGGCACTCTGTTATACTCTATGGGAGGTGACATATGGCGGCACTCTGTTATACTGTACGGGAGGGGACATATGGCGGCACTCTGTTATACTGTACGGGAGGGGACATATGGCGGCACTCTGTTATACTGTACGGGAGGGGACATATGGCGGCACTCTGTTATACTGTACGGGAGGGGACATATGGCGGCACTCTGTTATACTGTACGGGAGGTGACATATGGCGGCACTCTGTTATACTGTATGGGAGGTGACATATGGCGGCACTCTGTTATACTGTACGGGAGGTGACATATGGCGGCACTCTGTTATACTGTACGGGAGGGGACATATGGCGGCACTCTGTTATACTGTACGGGAGGGGACATATGGCGGCACTCTGTTATACTGTACGGGAGGGGACATATGGCGGCACTCTGTTATACTGTATGGGAGGTGACATATGGCGGCACTCTGTTATACTGTACGGGAGGGGACATATGGCGGCACTCTGTTATACTGTACGGGAGGTGACACATGGCGGCGCTCTGTTATACTGTATAGGAGGGGACATATGGCGGCGCTCTGTTATACTGTACGGGAGGTGACATATGGCGGCACTCTGTTATACTGTACGGGAGGTGACATATGGCGGCACTCTGTTATACTGTACGGGAGGGGACATATGGCGGCACTCTGTTATACTGTACGGGAGGTGACATATGGCGGCACTCTGTTATACTGTACGGGAGGGGACATATGGCGGCACTCTGTTATACTGTACGGGAGGGGACATATGGCGGCACTCTGTTATACTGTACGGGAGGTGACACATGGCGGCACTCTGTTATACTGTACGGGAGGTGACACATGGCGGCACTCTGTTATACTGTACGGGAGGGGACATATGGCGGCACTCTGTTATACTGTATAGGAGGTGACATATGGCGGCACTCTGTTATACTGTATAGGAGGTGACATATGGCGGCACTCTGTTATACTGTATAGGAGGTGACATATGGCGGCACTCTGTTATACTGTACAGGAGGTGACATATGGCGGCACTCTGTTATACTCTATGGGAGGTGACATATGGCGGCACTCTGTTATACTCTATGGGAGGGGACATATGGCGGCACTCTGTTATACTGTACGGGAGGGGACATATGGCGGCACTCTGTTATACTGTACGGGAGGGGACATATGGCGGCACTCTGTTATACTGTACGGGAGGGGACATATGGCGGCACTCTGTTATACTGTACGGGAGGGGACATATGGCGGCACTCTGTTATACTGTACGGGAGGGGACACATGGTGGCACTCTGTTATACTGTACGGGAGGGGACATATGGTGGCACTCTGTTATACTCTATAGGAGGTGACATATGGCGGCACTCTGTTATACTGTACGGGAGGGGACATATGGCGGCACTCTGTTATACTGTACGGGAGGTGACATATGGCGGCGCTCTGTTATACTGTACGGGAGGTGACATATGGCGGCACTCTGTTATACTGTACGGGAGGGGACATATGGCGGCGCTCTGTTATACTGTACAGGAGGTGACATATGGCGGCACTCTGTTATACTGTATAGGAGGTGACATATGGCGGCACTCTGTTATACTCTATGGGAGGTGACATATGGCGGCACTCTGTTATACTGTACGGGAGGGGACATATGGCGGCACTCTGTTATACTGTACGGGAGGGGACATATGGCGGCACTCTGTTATACTGTACGGGAGGGGACATATGGCGGCACTCTGTTATACTGTACGGGAGGGGACATATGGCGGCACTCTGTTATACTGTACAGGAGGGGACATATGGTGGCACTCTGATATAATCTATAGGAGGGGACACATGGCGGCACTCTGTTATACTGTACGGGAGGGGACATATGGCGGCACTCTGTTATACTGTACGGGAGGGGACATATGGCGGCACTCTGTTATACTGTACGGGAGGGGACATATGGCGGCACTCTGTTATACTGTACGGGAGGGGACATATGGCGGCACTCTGTTATACTGTACGGGAGGGGACATATGGCGGCACTCTGTTATACTGTACGGGAGGTGACATATGGCGGCACTCTGTTATACTGTACGGGAGGGGACATATGGCGGCACTCTGTTATACTGTACGGGAGGTGACATATGGCGGCACTCTGTTATACTGTATGGGAGGTGACATATGGCGGCACTCTGTTATACTGTACGGGAGGGGACATATGGCGGCACTCTGTTATACTGTACGGGAGGTGACATATGGCGGCACTCTGTTATACTGTACGGGAGGGGACATATGGCGGCACTCTGTTATACTGTACGGGAGGGGACATATGGCGGCACTCTGTTATACTGTACGGGAGGGGACATATGGCGGCACTCTGTTGTACTGTACGGGAGGGGACATATGGCGGCACTCTGTTATATTGTACGGGAGGGGACATATGGCGGCACTCTGTTATACTGTACGGGAGGGGACATATGGCGGCACTCTTATACTGTACGGGAGGGGACATATGGCGGCACTCTGTTATACTGTACGGGAGGTGACATATGGCGGCACTCTGTTGTACTGTACGGGAGGGGACATATGGCGGCACTCTGTTATACTGTACGGGAGGGGACATATGGCGGCACTCTGTTATACTCTATAGGAGGTGACATATGGCGGCACTCTGTTATACTGTACGGGAGGTGACATATGGCGGCACTCTGTTATACTATACGGGAGGGGACATATGGCGGCACTCTGTTATACTGTACGGGAGGGGACATATGGCGGCACTCTGTTATACTGTACGGGAGGTGACATATGGCGGCACTCTGTTATACTGTACGGGAGGGGACATATGGCGGCACTGTTATACTGTACGGGAGGGGACATATGGCGGCACTCTGTTATACTGTACGGGAGGGGACATATGGTGGCACTCTGTTATACTGTACGGGAGGGGACATATGGCGGCACTCTGTTATACTGTACGGGAGGTGACATATGGCGGCACTCTGTTATACTCTATAGGAGGGGACATATGGCGGCACTCTGTTATACTCTATAGGAGGGGACATATGGTGGCACTCTGTTATACTGTACGGGAGGGGACATATGGCGGCACTCTGTTATACTGTACGGGAGGGGACATATGGCGGCACTCTGTTATACTGTACGGGAGGGGACATATGGCGGCACTCTGTTATACTGTACGGGAGGGGACATATGGCGGCACTCTGTTATACTGTACGGGAGGTGACATATGGCGGCACTCTGTTATACTCTATAGGAGGGGACATATGGCGGCACTCTGTTATACTGTACGGGAGGTGACATATGGCGGCACTCTGTTATACTGTACGGGAGGGGACATATGGCGGCACTCTGTTATACTGTACGGGAGGTGACATATGGCGGCACTCTGTTATACTGTACGGGAGGGGACATATGGCGGCACTGTTATACTGTACGGGAGGGGACATATGGCGGCACTCTGTTATACTGTACGGGAGGGGACATATGGTGGCACTCTGTTATACTGTACGGGAGGGGACATATGGCGGCACTCTGTTATACTGTACGGGAGGTGACATATGGCGGCACTCTGTTATACTCTATAGGAGGGGACATATGGCGGCACTCTGTTATACTCTATAGGAGGGGACATATGGTGGCACTCTGTTATACTGTACGGGAGGGGACATATGGCGGCACTCTGTTATACTGTACGGGAGGGGACATATGGCGGCACTCTGTTATACTGTACGGGAGGGGACATATGGCGGCACTCTGTTATACTGTACGGGAGGGGACATATGGCGGCACTCTGTTATACTGTACGGGAGGTGACATATGGCGGCACTCTGTTATACTCTATAGGAGGGGACATATGGCGGCACTCTGTTATACTGTACGGGAGGTGACATATGGCGGCACTCTGTTATACTCTATAGGAGGGGACATATGGTGGCACTCTGTTATACTGTACGGGAGGGGACATATGGCGGCACTCTGTTATACTGTACGGGAGGGGACATATGGCGGCACTCTGTTATACTGTACGGGAGGTGACATATTGCGGCACTCTGTTATACTGTACGGGAGGGGACATATGGCGGCACTCTGTTATACTGTACGGGAGGGGACATATGGCGGCACTCTGTTATACTGTACAGGAGGTGACATATGGCGGCACTCTGTTATACTGTACGGGAGGTGACATATGGCGGCACTCTGTTATACTGTACGGGAGGGGACATATGGCGGCACTCTGTTATACTCTATAGGAGGTGACATATGGCGGCACTCTGTTATACTCTATGGGAGGTGACATATGGCGGCACTCTGTTATACTGTACGGGAGGTGACACATGGCGGCACTCTGTTATACTGTACAGGAGGTGACATATGGCAGCACTCTGTTATACTCTATGGGAGGTGACATATGGCGGCACTCTGTTATACTGTACAGGAGGGGACATATGGCGGCACTCTGTTATACTGTACGGGAGGGGACATATGGTGGCACTCTGTTATACTGTACGGGAGGGGACACATGGCGGCACTCTGTTATACTGTACGGGAGGGGACATATGGAGGCACTCTGTTATACTGTACGGGAGGTGACATATGGCGGCACTCTGTTATACTCTATAGGAGGTGACATATGGCGGCACTCTGTTATACTGTACAGGAGGGGACATATGGCGGCACTCTGTTATACTGTACGGGAGGGGACATATGGCGGCACTCTGTTATACTGTACGGGAGGGGACATATGGTGGCACTCTGTTATACTGTACAGGAGGTGACATATGGCGGCACTCTGTTATACTGTACGGGAGGTGACATATGGCGGCACTCTGTTATACTGTACGGGAGGTGACATATGGCGGCACTCTGTTATACTGTACGGGAGGGGACATATGGCGGCACTCTGTTATACTGTACGGGAGGGGACATATGGCGGCACTCTGTTATACTGTACGGGAGGGGACATATGGCGGCACTCTGTTATATTGTACGGGAGGGGACATATGGCGGCACTCTGTTATACTGTATAGGAGGGGACATATGGTGGCACTCTGTTATACTGTACGGGAGGTGACATATGGCGGCACTCTGTTATACTGTACGGGAGGGGACATATGGCGGCACTCTGTTATACTGTACGGGAGGTGACATATGGCGGCACTCTGTTATACTGTACGGGAGGTGACATATGGCGGCACTCTGTTATACTGTACGGGAGGTGACATATGGCGGCACTCTGTTATACTGTACGGGAGGGGACATATGGCGGCACTCTGTTATACTGTACGGGAGGGGACATATGGCGGCACTCTGTTATACTGTACGGGAGGGGACATATGGCGGCACTCTGTTATACTCTATGGGAGGTTACATATGGCGGCACTCTTATACTGTACGGGAGGTGACATATGGCGGCACTCTTATACTGTACGGGAGGTGACATATGGCGGCACTCTGTTATACTGTACGGGAGGGGACATATGGCGGCACTCTGTTATACTGTACGGGAGGGGACATATGGCGGCACTCTGTTATACTCTATGGGAGGTGACATATGGCGGCACTCTGTTATACTGTACGGGAGGTGACATATTGCGGCACTCTGTTATACTCTACGGGAGGTGACATATGGCGGCACTCTGTTATACTGTACGGGAGGGGACATATGGCGGCACTCTGTTATACTGTACGGGAGGGGACATATGGCGGCACTCTGTTATACTCTATGGGAGGTGACATATGGCGGCACTCTGTTATACTGTACGGGAGGTGACATATTGCGGCACTCTGTTATACTCTACGGGAGGTGACATATGGCGGCACTCTGTTATACTGTACGGGAGGGGACATATGGCGGCACTCTGTTATACTATACGGGAGGGGACATATGGCGGCACTCTTATACTGTACGGGAGGGGACATATGGCGGCACTCTGTTATACTCTATGGGAGGTGACATATGGCGGCACTCTGTTATACTGTACGGGAGGTGACATATGGCGGCACTCTGTTATACTGTACGGGAGGGGACATATGGCGGCACTCTTATACTGTACGGGAGGGGACATATGGCGGCACTCTGTTATACTGTACGGGAGGGGACATATGGCGGCACTCTGTTATACTGTACGGGAGGGGACATATGGCGGCACTCTGTTATACTGTACGGGAGGTGACATATGGCGGCACTCTTATACTGTACGGGAGGGGACATATGGCGGCACTCTTTTATACTGTACGGGAGGGGACATATGGCGGCACTCTTATACTGTACGGGAGGGGACATATGGCGGCACTCTGTTATACTCTACGGGAGGGGACATATGGCGGCACTCTTTTATACTGTACGGGAGGGGACATATGGCGGCACTCTGTTATACTGTACGGGAGGGGACATATGGAGGCACTCTGTTATACTGTACGGGAGGGGACATATGGCGGCACTCTGTTATACTGTACGGGAGGGGACATATGGCGGCACTCTGTTATACTGTACGGGAGGGGACATATGGAGGCACTCTGTTATACTGTACGGGAGGGGACATATGGCGGCACTCTTTTATACTGTACGGGAGGGGACATATGGAGGCACTCTGTTATACTGTACGGGAGGGGACATATGGCGGCACTCTTTTATACTGTACGGGAGGGGACATATGGCAGCACTCTGTTATACTGTACGGGAGGGGACATATGGAGGCACTCTGTTATACTGTACGGGAGGGGACATATGGCGGCACTCTTTTATACTGTACGGGAGGGGACATATGGCGGCACTCTGTTATACTGTACGGGAGGGGACATATGGCGGCACTCTGTTATACTGTACGGGAGGGGACATATGGCGGCACTCTGTTATACTGTACGGGAGGGGACATATGGCGGCACTCTGTTATACTGTACGGGAGGTGACACATGGCGGCACTCTGTTATACTGTACGGGAGGTGACATATGGCGGCACTCTGTTATACTGTACGGGAGGGGACATATGGCGGCACTCTGTTATACTGTACGGGAGGTGACACATGGCGGCACTCTGTTATACTGTACGGGAGGTGACACATGGCGGCACTCTGTTATACTGTACGGGAGGGGACATATGGCGGCACTCTGTTATACTGTACGGGAGGTGACATATGGCGGCACTCTGTTATACTGTACGGGAGGGGACATATGGCGGCACTCTGTTATACTGTACGGGAGGGGACATATGGCGGCACTCTGTTATACTGTACGGGAGGTGACATATGGCGGCACTCTGTTATACTGTACGGGAGGGGACATATGGCGGCACTCTGTTATACTGTACGGGAGGTGACACATGGCGGCACTCTGTTATACTGTACGGGAGGGGACACATGGCGGCACTCTGTTATACTGTACGGGAGGGGACACATGGCGGCACTCTGTTATACTGTACGGGAGGTGACATATGGCGGCACTCTGTTATACTGTATAGGAGGTGACATATGGCGGCACTCTGTTATACTCTATGGGAGGTGACATATGGCGGCACTCTGTTATACTGTACGGGAGGTGACATATGGCGGCACTCTGTTATACTGTACGGGAGGGGACATATGGCGGCACTCTTATACTGTACGGGAGGGGACATATGGCGGCACTCTGTTATACTGTACGGGAGGGGACATATGGCGGCACTCTTATACTGTACGGGAGGGGACATATGGCGGCACTCTGTTATACTCTACGGGAGGGGACATATGGCGGCACTCTTTTATACTGTACGGGAGGGGACATATGGCGGCACTCTGTTATACTGTACGGGAGGGGACATATGGAGGCACTCTGTTATACTGTACGGGAGGGGACATATGGCGGCACTCTGTTATACTGTACGGGAGGGGACATATGGCGGCACTCTGTTATACTGTACGGGAGGGGACATATGGAGGCACTCTGTTATACTGTACGGGAGGGGACATATGGCGGCACTCTTTTATACTGTACGGGAGGGGACATATGGAGGCACTCTGTTATACTGTACGGGAGGGGACATATGGCGGCACTCTTTTATACTGTACGGGAGGGGACATATGGCGGCACTCTGTTATACTGTACGGGAGGTGACATATGGCGGCACTCTGTTATACTGTACGGGAGGGGACATATGGCGGCACTCTGTTATACTGTACGGGAGGGGACATATGGCGGCACTCTGTTATACTGTACGGGAGGGGACATATGGCGGCACTCTGTTATACTGTACGGGAGGGGACACATGGCGGCACTCTGTTATACTGTACGGGAGGGGACATATGGCGGCACTCTGTTATACTGTACGGGAGGTGACACATGGCGGCACTCTGTTATACTGTACGGGAGGTGACACATGGCGGCACTCTGTTATACTGTACGGGAGGGGACATATGGCGGCACTCTGTTATACTGTACGGGAGGTGACATATGGCGGCACTCTGTTATACTGTACGGGAGGGGACATATGGCGGCACTCTGTTATACTGTACGGGAGGGGACATATGGCGGCACTCTGTTATACTGTACGGGAGGGGACATATGGCGGCACTCTGTTATACTGTATGGGAGGTGACATATGGCGGCACTCTGTTATACTGTACGGGAGGTGACATATGGCGGCACTCTGTTATACTGTACGGGAGGGGACATATGGCGGCACTCTGTTATACTGTACGGGAGGTGACACATGGCGGCACTCTGTTATACTGTACGGGAGGGGACACATGGCGGCACTCTGTTATACTGTACGGGAGGGGACACATGGCGGCACTCTGTTATACTCTATGGGAAGTGACATATGGCGGCACTCTGTTATACTCTACGGGAGGTGACATATGGCGGCACTCTGTTATACTGTACGGGAGGTGACATATGGCGGCACTCTGTTATACTGTACGGGAGGTGACATATGGCGGCACTCTGTTATACTGTACGGGAGGGGACACATGGCGGCACTCTGTTATACTGTACGGGAGGGGACATATGGCGGCACTCTGTTATACTCTATGGGAAGTGACATATGGCGGCACTCTGTTATACTCTACGGGAGGTGACATATGGCGGCACTCTGTTATACTGTACGGGAGGTGACATATGGCGGCACTCTGTTATACTGTACGGGAGGTGACATATGGCGGCACTCTGTTATACTGTACGGGAGGTGACACATGGCGGCACTCTGTTATACTGTACGGGAGGGGACATATGGCGGCACTCTGTTATACTGTACGGGAGGGGACATATGGCGGCACTCTGTTATACTCTATGGGAAGTGACATATGGCGGCACTCTGTTATACTCTACGGGAGGTGACATATGGCGGCACTCTGTTATACTGTACGGGAGGTGACATATGGCGGCACTCTGTTATACTGTATGGGAGGTGACATATGGCGGCACTCTGTTATACTGTACGGGAGGGGACATATGGCGGCACTCTGTTATACTGTATAGGAGGGGACATATGGCGGCACTCTGTTATACTGTACGGGAGGTGACATATGGCGGCGCTCTGTTATACTGTACGGGAGGGGACATATGGCGGCACTCTGTTATACTGTACGGGAGGGGACATATGGCGGCACTCTGTTATACTGTACGGGAGGTGACATATGGCGGCACTCTGTTATACTGTACGGGAGGGGACATATGGCGGCACTCTGTTATACTGTACGGGAGGGGACATATGGCGGCACTCTGTTATACTGTACGGGAGGTGACATATGGCGGCACTCTGTTATACTGTATAGGAGGGGACACATGGCGGCACTCTGTTATACTGTACGGGAGGGGACATATGGCGGCACTCTGTTATACTGTACGGGAGGGGACATATGGCGGCACTCTGTTATACTGTACGGGAGGTGACATATGGCGGCACTCTGTTATACTGTACGGGAGGGGACATATGGCGGCACTCTGTTATACTGTACGGGAGGTGACATATGGCGGCACTCTGTTATACTGTACGGGAGGTGACATATGGCGGCACTCTGTTATACTGTACGGGAAGTGACATATGGTGGCACTCTGTTATACTCTATGGGAGGTGACATATGGCGGCACTCTGTTATACTGTACGGGAGGGGACATATGGCGGCACTCTGTTATACTGTACGGGAGGGGACACATGGCGGCACTCTGTTATACTGTACGGGAGGTGACACATGGCGGCACTCTGTTATACTGTACGGGAGGGGACATATGGCGGCACTCTGTTATACTGTACGGGAGGTGACATATGGCGGCACTCTGTTATACTGTACGGGAGGTGACATATGGCGGCACTCTGTTATACTGTACGGGAGGTGACATATGGTGGCACTCTGTTATACTCTATGGGAGGTGACATATGGCGGCACTCTGTTATACTGTACGGGAAGTGACATATGGTGGCACTCTGTTATACTCTATGGGAGGTGACATATGGCGGCACTCTGTTATACTGTACGGGAGGGGACATATGGCGGCACTCTGTTATACTGTACGGGAGGGGACATATGGCGGCACTCTGTTATACTGTACGGGAGGTGACACATGGCGGCACTCTGTTATACTGTACGGGAGGGGACATATGGCGGCACTCTGTTATACTGTACGGGAGGTGACATATGGCGGCACTCTGTTATACTGTACGGGAGGTGACACATGGCGGCACTCTGTTATACTGTATAGGAGGGGACATATGGCGGCACTCTGTTATACTGTACGGGAGGTGACATATGGCGGCACTCTGTTATACTGTACGGGAGGTGACATATGGCGGCACTCTGTTATACTGTACGGGAGGGGACATATGGCGGCACTCTGTTATACTGTACGGGAGGTGACATATGGCGGCACTCTGTTATACTGTACGGGAGGTGACATATGGCGGCACTCTGTTATACTGTATGGGAGGTGACATATGGCGGCACTCTGTTATACTGTACGGGAGGTGACATATGGCGGCACTCTGTTATACTGTACGGGAGGGGACATATGGCGGCACTCTGTTATACTGTACGGGAGGTGACACATGGCGGCGCTCTGTTATACTGTATAGGAGGGGACATATGGCGGCACTCTGTTATACTGTACGGGAGGTGACACATGGCGGCGCTCTGTTATACTGTATAGGAGGGGACACATGGCGGCGCTCTGTTATACTGTACGGGAGGTGACATATGGCGGCACTCTGTTATACTGTACGGGAGGTGACATATGGCGGCACTCTGTTATACTGTACGGGAGGTGACATATGGCGGCACTCTGTTATACTGTACGGGAGGGGACATATGGCGGCACTCTGTTATACTGTACGGGAGGTGACATATGGCGGCACTCTGTTATACTGTACGGGAGGGGACATATGGCGGCACTCTGTTATACTGTACGGGAGGGGACATATGGCGGCACTCTGTTATACTGTACGGGAGGTGACACATGGCGGCACTCTGTTATACTGTACGGGAGGGGACATATGGCGGCACTCTGTTATACTGTATAGGAGGTGACATATGGCGGCACTCTGTTATACTGTATAGGAGGTGACATATGGCGGCACTCTGTTATACTGTATAGGAGGTGACATATGGCGGCACTCTGTTATACTCTATGGGAGGTGACATATGGCGGCACTCTGTTATACTGTACGGGAGGGGACATATGGCGGCACTCTGTTATACTGTACGGGAGGTGACATATGGCGGCACTCTGTTATACTGTATAGGAGGTGACACATGGCGGCACTCTGTTATACTGTACGGGAGGGGACACATGGCGGCACTCTGTTATACTGTACGGGAGGGGACATATGGCGGCACTCTGTTATACTGTACGGGAGGTGACATATGGCGGCACTCTGTTATACTGTATGGGAGGTGACATATGGCGGCACTCTGTTATACTGTACGGGAGGTGACATATGGCGGCACTCTGTTATACTGTACGGGAGGGGACATATGGCGGCACTCTGTTATACTGTACGGGAGGTGACACATGGCGGCGCTCTGTTATACTGTATAGGAGGGGACATATGGCGGCACTCTGTTATACTGTACGGGAGGTGACACATGGCGGCGCTCTGTTATACTGTATAGGAGGGGACATATGGCGGCGCTCTGTTATACTGTACGGGAGGTGACATATGGCGGCACTCTGTTATACTGTACGGGAGGTGACATATGGCGGCACTCTGTTATACTGTACGGGAGGTGACATATGGCGGCACTCTGTTATACTGTACGGGAGGGGACATATGGCGGCACTCTGTTATACTGTACGGGAGGTGACATATGGCGGCACTCTGTTATACTGTACGGGAGGGGACATATGGCGGCACTCTGTTATACTGTACGGGAGGGGACATATGGCGGCACTCTGTTATACTGTACGGGAGGTGACACATGGCGGCACTCTGTTATACTGTACGGGAGGGGACATATGGCGGCACTCTGTTATACTGTATAGGAGGTGACATATGGCGGCACTCTGTTATACTGTATAGGAGGTGACATATGGCGGCACTCTGTTATACTGTATAGGAGGTGACATATGGCGGCACTCTGTTATACTGTACAGGAGGTGACATATGGCGGCACTCTGTTATACTCTATGGGAGGTGACATATGGCGGCACTCTGTTATACTCTATGGGAGGTGACATATGGCGGCACTCTGTTATACTGTACGGGAGGGGACATATGGCGGCACTCTGTTATACTGTACGGGAGGGGACATATGGCGGCACTCTGTTATACTGTACGGGAGGGGACATATGGCGGCACTCTGTTATACTGTACGGGAGGGGACATATGGCGGCACTCTGTTATACTGTACGGGAGGGGACACATGGTGGCACTCTGTTATACTGTACGGGAGGGGACATATGGTGGCACTCTGTTATACTCTATAGGAGGTGACATATGGCGGCACTCTGTTATACTGTACGGGAGGGGACATATGGCGGCACTCTGTTATACTGTACGGGAGGTGACATATGGCGGCGCTCTGTTATACTGTACAGGAGGTGACATATGGCGGCACTCTGTTATACTGTACGGGAGGGGACATATGGCGGCGCTCTGTTATACTGTACAGGAGGTGACATATGGCGGCACTCTGTTATACTGTATAGGAGGTGACATATGGCGGCACTCTGTTATACTCTATGGGAGGTGACATATGGCGGCACTCTGTTATACTGTACGGGAGGGGACATATGGCGGCACTCTGTTATACTGTACGGGAGGGGACATATGGCGGCGCTCTGTTATACTGTACAGGAGGTGACATATGGCGGCACTCTGTTATACTGTATAGGAGGTGACATATGGCGGCACTCTGTTATACTCTATGGGAGGTGACATATGGCGGCACTCTGTTATACTGTACGGGAGGGGACATATGGCGGCACTCTGTTATACTGTACGGGAGGGGACATATGGCGGCACTCTGTTATACTGTACAGGAGGGGACATATGGTGGCACTCTGATATAATCTATAGGAGGGGACACATGGCGGCACTCTGTTATACTGTACGGGAGGGGACATATGGCGGCACTCTGTTATACTATACGGGAGGTGACATATGGCGGCACTCTGTTATACTGTACGGGAGGGGACATATGGCGGCACTCTGTTATACTGTACGGGAGGGGACATATGGCGGCACTCTGTTATACTCTATGGGAGGTGACATATGGCGGCACTCTGTTATACTGTACGGGAGGGGACATATGGCGGCACTCTGTTATACTGTACGGGAGGGGACATATGGCGGCACTCTGTTATACTGTACGGGAGGGGACATATGGCGGCACTCTGTTATACTGTACGGGAGGTGACATATGGCGGCACTCTGTTATACTGTATGGGAGGTGACATATGGCGGCACTCTGTTATACTGTACGGGAGGTGACATATGGCGGCACTCTGTTATACTGTACGGGAGGGGACATATGGCGGCACTCTGTTATACTGTACGGGAGGGGACATATGGCGGCACTCTGTTATACTGTATGGGAGGTGACATATGGCGGCACTCTGTTATACTGTACGGGAGGGGACATATGGCGGCACTCTGTTATACTGTACGGGAGGTGACACATGGCGGCGCTCTGTTATACTGTATAGGAGGGGACATATGGCGGCGCTCTGTTATACTGTACGGGAGGTGACATATGGCGGCACTCTGTTATACTGTACGGGAGGTGACATATGGCGGCACTCTGTTATACTGTACGGGAGGTGACATATGGCGGCACTCTGTTATACTGTACGGGAGGGGACATATGGCGGCACTCTGTTATACTGTACGGGAGGTGACATATGGCGGCACTCTGTTATACTGTACGGGAGGGGACATATGGCGGCACTCTGTTATACTGTACGGGAGGGGACATATGGCGGCACTCTGTTATACTGTACGGGAGGTGACACATGGCGGCACTCTGTTATACTGTACGGGAGGTGACATATGGCGGCACTCTGTTATACTGTACGGGAGGTGACACATGGCGGCACTCTGTTATACTGTACGGGAGGGGACATATGGCGGCACTCTGTTATACTGTATAGGAGGTGACATATGGCGGCACTCTGTTATACTGTATAGGAGGTGACATATGGCGGCACTCTGTTATACTGTACAGGAGGTGACATATGGCGGCACTCTGTTATACTCTATGGGAGGTGACATATGGCGGCACTCTGTTATACTCTATGGGAGGGGACATATGGCGGCACTCTGTTATACTGTACGGGAGGGGACATATGGCGGCACTCTGTTATACTGTACGGGAGGGGACATATGGCGGCACTCTGTTATACTGTACGGGAGGGGACATATGGCGGCACTCTGTTATACTGTACGGGAGGGGACATATGGCGGCACTCTGTTATACTGTACGGGAGGGGACACATGGTGGCACTCTGTTATACTGTACGGGAGGGGACATATGGTGGCACTCTGTTATACTCTATAGGAGGTGACATATGGCGGCACTCTGTTATACTGTACGGGAGGGGACATATGGCGGCACTCTGTTATACTGTACGGGAGGTGACATATGGCGGCGCTCTGTTATACTGTACAGGAGGTGACATATGGCGGCACTCTGTTATACTGTACGGGAGGGGACATATGGCGGCGCTCTGTTATACTGTACAGGAGGTGACATATGGCGGCACTCTGTTATACTGTATAGGAGGTGACATATGGCGGCACTCTGTTATACTCTATGGGAGGTGACATATGGCGGCACTCTGTTATACTGTACGGGAGGGGACATATGGCGGCACTCTGTTATACTGTACGGGAGGGGACATATGGCGGCACTCTGTTATACTGTACGGGAGGGGACATATGGCGGCACTCTGTTATACTGTACGGGAGGGGACATATGGCGGCACTCTGTTATACTGTACGGGAGGGGACATATGGCGGCACTCTGTTATACTGTACAGGAGGGGACATATGGTGGCACTCTGATATAATCTATAGGAGGGGACACATGGCGGCACTCTGTTATACTGTACGGGAGGGGACATATGGCGGCACTCTGTTATACTGTACGGGAGGTGACATATGGCGGCACTCTGTTATACTGTACGGGAGGGGACATATGGCGGCACTCTGTTATACTCTATGGGAGGTGACATATGGCGGCACTCTGTTATACTGTACGGGAGGGGACATATGGCGGCACTCTGTTATACTGTACGGGAGGGGACATATGGCGGCACTCTGTTATACTGTACGGGAGGGGACATATGGCGGCACTCTGTTATACTGTACGGGAGGTGACATATGGCGGCACTCTGTTATACTGTACGGGAGGGGACATATGGCGGCACTCTGTTATACTGTACGGGAGGTGACATATGGCGGCACTCTGTTATACTGTATGGGAGGTGACATATGGCGGCACTCTGTTATACTGTACGGGAGGGGACATATGGCGGCACTCTGTTATACTGTACGGGAGGTGACATATGGCGGCACTCTGTTATACTGTACGGGAGGGGACATATGGCGGCACTCTGTTATACTGTACGGGAGGGGACATATGGCGGCACTCTGTTATACTGTACGGGAGGGGACATATGGCGGCACTCTGTTGTACTGTACGGGAGGGGACATATGGCGGCACTCTGTTATATTGTACGGGAGGGGACATATGGCGGCACTCTGTTATACTGTACGGGAGGGGACATATGGCGGCACTCTTATACTGTACGGGAGGGGACATATGGCGGCACTCTGTTATACTGTACGGGAGGTGACATATGGCGGCACTCTGTTATACTGTATAGGAGGTGACATATGGCGGCACTCTGTTATACTGTACGGGAGGTGACATATGGCGGCACTCTGTTATACTATACGGGAGGGGACATATGGCGGCACTCTGTTATACTGTACGGGAGGGGACATATGGCGGCACTCTGTTATACTGTACGGGAGGTGACATATGGCGGCACTCTGTTATACTGTACGGGAGGGGACATATGGCGGCACTGTTATACTGTACGGGAGGGGACATATGGCGGCACTCTGTTATACTGTACGGGAGGGGACATATGGTGGCACTCTGTTATACTGTACGGGAGGGGACATATGGCGGCACTCTGTTATACTGTACGGGAGGTGACATATGGCGGCACTCTGTTATACTCTATAGGAGGGGACATATGGCGGCACTCTGTTATACTCTATAGGAGGGGACATATGGCGGCACTCTGTTATACTGTACGGGAGGGGACATATGGCGGCACTCTGTTATACTGTACGGGAGGGGACATATGGCGGCACTCTGTTATACTGTACGGGAGGGGACATATGGCGGCACTCTGTTATACTGTACGGGAGGGGACATATGGCGGCACTCTGTTATACTGTACGGGAGGTGACATATGGCGGCACTCTGTTATACTCTATAGGAGGGGACATATGGCGGCACTCTGTTATACTGTACGGGAGGTGACATATGGCGGCACTCTGTTATACTCTATAGGAGGGGACATATGGTGGCACTCTGTTATACTGTACGGGAGGGGACATATGGCGGCACTCTGTTATACTGTACGGGAGGGGACATATGGCGGCACTCTGTTATACTGTACGGGAGGTGACATATTGCGGCACTCTGTTATACTGTACGGGAGGGGACATATGGCGGCACTCTGTTATACTGTACGGGAGGGGACATATGGCGGCACTCTGTTATACTGTACAGGAGGTGACATATGGCGGCACTCTGTTATACTGTACGGGAGGTGACATATGGCGGCACTCTGTTATACTGTACGGGAGGGGACATATGGCGGCACTCTGTTATACTCTATAGGAGGTGACATATGGCGGCACTCTGTTATACTCTATGGGAGGTGACATATGGCGGCACTCTGTTATACTGTACGGGAGGTGACACATGGCGGCACTCTGTTATACTGTACAGGAGGTGACATATGGCAGCACTCTGTTATACTCTATGGGAGGTGACATATGGCGGCACTCTGTTATACTGTACAGGAGGGGACATATGGCGGCACTCTGTTATACTGTACGGGAGGGGACATATGGTGGCACTCTGTTATACTGTACGGGAGGGGACACATGGCGGCACTCTGTTATACTGTACGGGAGGGGACATATGGAGGCACTCTGTTATACTGTACGGGAGGTGACATATGGCGGCACTCTGTTATACTCTATAGGAGGTGACATATGGCGGCACTCTGTTATACTGTACAGGAGGGGACATATGGCGGCACTCTGTTATACTGTACGGGAGGGGACATATGGCGGCACTCTGTTATACTGTACGGGAGGGGACATATGGCGGCACTCTGTTATACTGTACGGGAGGGGACATATGGTGGCACTCTGTTATACTGTACAGGAGGTGACATATGGCGGCACTCTGTTATACTGTACGGGAGGTGACATATGGCGGCACTCTGTTATACTGTACGGGAGGTGACATATGGCGGCACTCTGTTATACTGTACGGGAGGGGACATATGGCGGCACTCTGTTATACTGTACGGGAGGGGACATATGGCGGCACTCTGTTATACTGTACGGGAGGGGACATATGGCGGCACTCTGTTATATTGTACGGGAGGGGACATATGGCGGCACTCTGTTATACTGTACGGGAGGGGACATATGGCGGCACTCTGTTATACTGTACGGGAGGGGACATATGGCGGCACTCTGTTATACTGTACGGGAGGGGACACATGGTGGCACTCTGTTATACTGTACGGGAGGTGACATATGGCGGCACTCTGTTATACTGTATAGGAGGGGACATATGGCGGCACTCTGTTATACTGTACGGGAGGGGACATATGGCGGCACTCTGTTATACTGTACGGGAGGTGACATATGGCGGCACTCTGTTATACTGTACGGGAGGTGACATATGGCGGCACTCTGTTATACTGTACGGGAGGTGACATATGGCGGCACTCTGTTATACTGTACGGGAGGTGACATATGGCGGCACTCTGTTATACTGTACGGGAGGTGACATATGGCGGCACTCTGTTATACTGTACGGGAGGGGACATATGGCGGCACTCTGTTATACTCTATAGGAGGTGACATATGGCGGCACTCTGTTATACTCTATGGGAGGTGACATATGGCGGCACTCTGTTATACTGTACGGGAGGTGACACATGGCGGCACTCTGTTATACTGTACAGGAGGTGACATATGGCGGCACTCTGTTATACTGTACGGGAGGGGACATATGGCGGCACTCTGTTATACTGTACAGGAGGTGACATATGGCGGCACTCTGTTATACTGTACGGGAGGGGACATATGGCGGCACTCTGTTATACTGTACGGGAGGGGACATATGGCGGCACTCTGTTATACTGTACGGGAGGGGACATATGGCGGCACTCTGTTATACTCTATGGGAGGTGACATATGGCGGCACTCTGTTATACTGTACGGGAGGTGACATATTGCGGCACTCTGTTATACTCTACGGGAGGTGACATATGGCGGCACTCTGTTATACTGTACGGGAGGGGACATATGGCGGCACTCTGTTATACTGTACGGGAGGGGACATATGGCGGCACTCTGTTATACTCTATGGGAGGTGACATATGGCGGCACTCTGTTATACTGTACGGGAGGTGACATATTGCGGCACTCTGTTATACTCTACGGGAGGTGACATATGGCGGCACTCTGTTATACTGTACGGGAGGGGACATATGGCGGCACTCTGTTGTACTATACGGGAGGGGACATATGGCGGCACTCTTATACTGTACGGGAGGGGACATATGGCGGCACTCTGTTATACTCTATGGGAGGTGACATATGGCGGCACTCTGTTATACTGTACGGGAGGTGACATATGGCGGCACTCTGTTATACTGTACGGGAGGGGACATATGGCGGCACTCTTATACTGTACGGGAGGGGACATATGGCGGCACTCTGTTATACTGTACGGGAGGGGACATATGGCGGCACTCTGTTATACTGTACGGGAGGGGACATATGGCGGCACTCTGTTATACTGTACGGGAGGTGACATATGGCGGCACTCTTATACTGTACGGGAGGGGACATATGGCGGCACTCTTTTATACTGTACGGGAGGGGACATATGGCGGCACTCTTATACTGTACGGGAGGGGACATATGGCGGCACTCTGTTATACTCTACGGGAGGGGACATATGGCGGCACTCTTTTATACTGTACGGGAGGGGACATATGGCGGCACTCTGTTATACTGTACGGGAGGGGACATATGGAGGCACTCTGTTATACTGTACGGGAGGGGACATATGGCGGCACTCTGTTATACTCTATGGGAGGTGACATATGGCGGCACTCTGTTATACTGTACGGGAGGTGACATATTGCGGCACTCTGTTATACTCTACGGGAGGTGACATATGGCGGCACTCTGTTATACTGTACGGGAGGGGACATATGGCGGCACTCTGTTATACTGTACGGGAGGGGACATATGGCGGCACTCTGTTATACTCTATGGGAGGTGACATATGGCGGCACTCTGTTATACTGTACGGGAGGTGACATATTGCGGCACTCTGTTATACTCTACGGGAGGTGACATATGGCGGCACTCTGTTATACTGTACGGGAGGGGACATATGGCGGCACTCTGTTATACTATACGGGAGGGGACATATGGCGGCACTCTTATACTGTACGGGAGGGGACATATGGCGGCACTCTGTTATACTCTATGGGAGGTGACATATGGCGGCACTCTGTTATACTGTACGGGAGGTGACATATGGCGGCACTCTGTTATACTGTACGGGAGGGGACATATGGCGGCACTCTTATACTGTACGGGAGGGGACATATGGCGGCACTCTGTTATACTGTACGGGAGGGGACATATGGCGGCACTCTGTTATACTGTACGGGAGGGGACATATGGCGGCACTCTGTTATACTGTACGGGAGGTGACATATGGCGGCACTCTTATACTGTACGGGAGGGGACATATGGCGGCACTCTTTTATACTGTACGGGAGGGGACATATGGCGGCACTCTTATACTGTACGGGAGGGGACATATGGCGGCACTCTGTTATACTCTACGGGAGGGGACATATGGCGGCACTCTTTTATACTGTACGGGAGGGGACATATGGCGGCACTCTGTTATACTGTACGGGAGGGGACATATGGAGGCACTCTGTTATACTGTACGGGAGGGGACATATGGCGGCACTCTGTTATACTGTACGGGAGGGGACATATGGCGGCACTCTGTTATACTGTACGGGAGGGGACATATGGAGGCACTCTGTTATACTGTACGGGAGGGGACATATGGCGGCACTCTTTTATACTGTACGGGAGGGGACATATGGAGGCACTCTGTTATACTCTATGGGAGGTGACATATGGCGGCACTCTGTTATACTGTACGGGAGGGGACATATGGCGGCACTCTGTTATACTGTACGGGAGGGGACATATGGCGGCACTCTTTTATACTGTACGGGAGGGGACATATGGCAGCACTCTGTTATACTGTACGGGAGGGGACATATGGAGGCACTCTGTTATACTGTACGGGAGGGGACATATGGCGGCACTCTTTTATACTGTACGGGAGGGGACATATGGCGGCACTCTGTTATACTGTACGGGAGGGGACATATGGCGGCACTCTGTTATACTGTACGGGAGGGGACATATGGCGGCACTCTGTTATACTGTACGGGAGGGGACATATGGCGGCACTCTGTTATACTGTACGGGAGGTGACACATGGCGGCACTCTGTTATACTGTACGGGAGGGGACACATGGCGGCACTCTGTTATACTGTACGGGAGGGGACATATGGCGGCACTCTGTTATACTGTACGGGAGGTGACACATGGCGGCACTCTGTTATACTGTACGGGAGGTGACACATGGCGGCACTCTGTTATACTGTACGGGAGGGGACATATGGCGGCACTCTGTTATACTGTACGGGAGGTGACATATGGCGGCACTCTGTTATACTGTACGGGAGGGGACATATGGCGGCACTCTGTTATACTGTACGGGAGGGGACATATGGCGGCACTCTGTTATACTGTACGGGAGGTGACATATGGCGGCACTCTGTTATACTGTACGGGAGGGGACATATGGCGGCACTCTTATACTGTACGGGAGGGGACATATGGCGGCACTCTGTTATACTGTACGGGAGGGGACATATGGCGGCACTCTTATACTGTACGGGAGGGGACATATGGCGGCACTCTGTTATACTCTACGGGAGGGGACATATGGCGGCACTCTTTTATACTGTACGGGAGGGGACATATGGCGGCACTCTGTTATACTGTACGGGAGGGGACATATGGAGGCACTCTGTTATACTGTACGGGAGGGGACATATGGCGGCACTCTGTTATACTGTACGGGAGGGGACATATGGAGGCACTCTGTTATACTGTACGGGAGGGGACATATGGCGGCACTCTTTTATACTGTACGGGAGGGGACATATGGAGGCACTCTGTTATACTGTACGGGAGGGGACATATGGCGGCACTCTTTTATACTGTACGGGAGGGGACATATGGCGGCACTCTGTTATACTGTACGGGAGGGGACATATGGAGGCACTCTGTTATACTGTACGGGAGGGGACATATGGCGGCACTCTTTTATACTGTACGGGAGGGGACATATGGCGGCACTCTGTTATACTGTACGGGAGGGGACATATGGCGGCACTCTGTTATACTGTACGGGAGGGGACATATGGCGGCACTCTGTTATACTGTACGGGAGGGGACATATGGTGGCACTCTGTTATACTGTACGGGAGGTGACATATGGCGGCACTCTGTTATACTGTACGGGAGGGGACATATGGCGGCACTCTGTTATACTGTACGGGAGGGGACATATGGCGGCACTCTGTTATACTGTACGGGAGGGGACATATGGCGGCACTCTGTTATACTGTACGGGAGGTGACATATGGCGGCACTCTGTTATACTGTACGGGAGGGGACACATGGCGGCACTCTGTTATACTGTACGGGAGGGGACACATGGCGGCACTCTGTTATACTGTACGGGAGGTGACACATGGCGGCACTCTGTTATACTGTACGGGAGGTGACATATGGCGGCACTCTGTTATACTGTACGGGAGGGGACATATGGCGGCACTCTGTTATACTGTACGGGAGGGGACATATGGCGGCACTCTGTTATACTGTACGGGAGGGGACATATGGCGGCACTCTGTTATACTGTACGGGAGGGGACATATGGCGGCACTCTGTTATACTGTACGGGAGGTGACATATGGCGGCACTCTGTTATACTGTACGGGAGGGGACATATGGCGGCACTCTGTTATACTGTACGGGAGGTGACACATGGCGGCACTCTGTTATACTGTACGGGAGGGGACACATGGCGGCACTCTGTTATACTGTACGGGAGGTGACACATGGCGGCACTCTGTTATACTCTATGGGAAGTGACATATGGCGGCACTCTGTTATACTCTACGGGAGGTGACATATGGCGGCACTCTGTTATACTGTACGGGAGGTGACATATGGCGGCACTCTGTTATACTGTACGGGAGGGGACATATGGCGGCACTCTGTTATACTGTACGGGAGGGGACACATGGCGGCACTCTGTTATACTGTACGGGAGGGGACATATGGCGGCACTCTGTTATACTCTATGGGAAGTGACATATGGCGGCACTCTGTTATACTCTACGGGAGGTGACATATGGCGGCACTCTGTTATACTGTACGGGAGGTGACATATGGCGGCACTCTGTTATACTGTACGGGAGGTGACATATGGCGGCACTCTGTTATACTCTACGGGAGGTGACATATGGCGGCACTCTGTTATACTGTACGGGAGGTGACATATGGCGGCACTCTGTTATACTGTACGGGAGGGGACATATGGCGGCACTCTGTTATACTGTACGGGAGGGGACATATGGCGGCACTCTGTTATACTCTATGGGAAGTGACATATGGCGGCACTCTGTTATACTCTACGGGAGGTGACATATGGCGGCACTCTGTTATACTGTACGGGAGGGGACATATGGCGGCACTCTGTTATACTGTACGGGAGGGGACATATGGCGGCACTCTGTTATACTGTACGGGAGGGGACATATGGCGGCACTCTGTTATATTGTACGGGAGGGGACATATGGCGGCACTCTGTTATACTGTACGGGAGGGGACATATGGCGGCACTCTGTTATACTGTACGGGAGGGGACACATGGTGGCACTCTGTTATACTGTACGGGAGGTGACATATGGCGGCACTCTGTTATACTGTATAGGAGGGGACATATGGCGGCACTCTGTTATACTGTACGGGAGGGGACATATGGCGGCACTCTGTTATACTGTACGGGAGGTGACATATGGCGGCACTCTGTTATACTGTACGGGAGGTGACATATGGCGGCACTCTGTTATACTGTACGGGAGGTGACATATGGCGGCACTCTGTTATACTGTACGGGAGGTGACATATGGCGGCACTCTGTTATACTGTACGGGAGGTGACATATGGCGGCACTCTGTTATACTGTACGGGAGGGGACATATGGCGGCACTCTGTTATACTCTATAGGAGGTGACATATGGCGGCACTCTGTTATACTCTATGGGAGGTGACATATGGCGGCACTCTGTTATACTGTACGGGAGGTGACACATGGCGGCACTCTGTTATACTGTACAGGAGGTGACATATGGCAGCACTCTGTTATACTCTATGGGAGGTGACATATGGCGGCACTCTGTTATACTGTACGGGAGGGGACATATGGCGGCACTCTGTTATACTCTATGGGAGGTTACATATGGCGGCACTCTTATACTGTACGGGAGGTGACATATGGCGGCACTCTTATACTGTACGGGAGGTGACATATGGCGGCACTCTGTTATACTGTACGGGAGGGGACATATGGCGGCACTCTGTTATACTGTACGGGAGGGGACATATGGCGGCACTCTGTTATACTCTATGGGAGGTGACATATGGCGGCACTCTGTTATACTGTACGGGAGGGGACATATGGCGGCACTCTGTTATACTCTACGGGAGGTGACATATGGCGGCACTCTGTTATACTGTACGGGAGGGGACATATGGCGGCACTCTGTTATACTGTACGGGAGGGGACATATGGCGGCACTCTGTTATACTCTATGGGAGGTGACATATGGCGGCACTCTGTTATACTGTACGGGAGGTGACATATTGCGGCACTCTGTTATACTCTACGGGAGGTGACATATGGCGGCACTCTGTTATACTGTACGGGAGGGGACATATGGCGGCACTCTGTTATACTATACGGGAGGGGACATATGGCGGCACTCTTATACTGTACGGGAGGGGACATATGGCGGCACTCTGTTATACTCTATGGGAGGTGACATATGGCGGCACTCTGTTATACTGTACGGGAGGTGACATATGGCGGCACTCTGTTATACTGTACGGGAGGGGACATATGGCGGCACTCTTATACTGTACGGGAGGGGACATATGGCGGCACTCTGTTATACTGTACGGGAGGGGACATATGGCGGCACTCTGTTATACTGTACGGGAGGGGACATATGGCGGCACTCTGTTATACTGTACGGGAGGTGACATATGGCGGCACTCTTATACTGTACGGGAGGGGACATATGGCGGCACTCTTTTATACTGTACGGGAGGGGACATATGGCGGCACTCTTATACTGTACGGGAGGGGACATATGGCGGCACTCTGTTATACTCTACGGGAGGGGACATATGGCGGCACTCTTTTATACTGTACGGGAGGGGACATATGGCGGCACTCTGTTATACTGTACGGGAGGGGACATATGGAGGCACTCTGTTATACTGTACGGGAGGGGACATATGGCGGCACTCTGTTATACTCTATGGGAGGTGACATATGGCGGCACTCTGTTATACTGTACGGGAGGTGACATATTGCGGCACTCTGTTATACTCTACGGGAGGTGACATATGGCGGCACTCTGTTATACTGTACGGGAGGGGACATATGGCGGCACTCTGTTATACTGTACGGGAGGGGACATATGGCGGCACTCTGTTATACTCTATGGGAGGTGACATATGGCGGCACTCTGTTATACTGTACGGGAGGTGACATATTGCGGCACTCTGTTATACTCTACGGGAGGTGACATATGGCGGCACTCTGTTATACTGTACGGGAGGGGACATATGGCGGCACTCTGTTATACTATACGGGAGGGGACATATGGCGGCACTCTTATACTGTACGGGAGGGGACATATGGCGGCACTCTGTTATACTCTATGGGAGGTGACATATGGCGGCACTCTGTTATACTGTACGGGAGGTGACATATGGCGGCACTCTGTTATACTGTACGGGAGGGGACATATGGCGGCACTCTTATACTGTACGGGAGGGGACATATGGCGGCACTCTGTTATACTGTACGGGAGGGGACATATGGCGGCACTCTGTTATACTGTACGGGAGGGGACATATGGCGGCACTCTGTTATACTGTACGGGAGGTGACATATGGCGGCACTCTTATACTGTACGGGAGGGGACATATGGCGGCACTCTTTTATACTGTACGGGAGGGGACATATGGCGGCACTCTTATACTGTACGGGAGGGGACATATGGCGGCACTCTGTTATACTCTACGGGAGGGGACATATGGCGGCACTCTTTTATACTGTACGGGAGGGGACATATGGCGGCACTCTGTTATACTGTACGGGAGGGGACATATGGAGGCACTCTGTTATACTGTACGGGAGGGGACATATGGCGGCACTCTGTTATACTGTACGGGAGGGGACATATGGAGGCACTCTGTTATACTCTATGGGAGGTGACATATGGCGGCACTCTGTTATACTGTACGGGAGGGGACATATGGCGGCACTCTGTTATACTGTACGGGAGGGGACATATGGCGGCACTCTTTTATACTGTACGGGAGGGGACATATGGCAGCACTCTGTTATACTGTACGGGAGGGGACATATGGAGGCACTCTGTTATACTGTACGGGAGGGGACATATGGCGGCACTCTTTTATACTGTACGGGAGGGGACATATGGCGGCACTCTGTTATACTGTACGGGAGGGGACATATGGCGGCACTCTGTTATACTGTACGGGAGGGGACATATGGCGGCACTCTGTTATACTGTACGGGAGGGGACATATGGCGGCACTCTGTTATACTGTACGGGAGGTGACACATGGCGGCACTCTGTTATACTGTACGGGAGGGGACACATGGCGGCACTCTGTTATACTGTACGGGAGGGGACATATGGCGGCACTCTGTTATACTGTACGGGAGGTGACACATGGCGGCACTCTGTTATACTGTACGGGAGGTGACACATGGCGGCACTCTGTTATACTGTACGGGAGGGGACATATGGCGGCACTCTGTTATACTGTACGGGAGGTGACATATGGCGGCACTCTGTTATACTGTACGGGAGGGGACATATGGCGGCACTCTGTTATACTGTACGGGAGGGGACACATGGCGGCACTCTGTTATACTGTACGGGAGGTGACATATGGCGGCACTCTGTTATACTGTACGGGAGGGGACATATGGCGGCACTCTGTTATACTGTACGGGAGGTGACACATGGCGGCACTCTGTTATACTGTACGGGAGGGGACACATGGCGGCACTCTGTTATACTGTACGGGAGGGGACACATGGCGGCACTCTGTTATACTGTACGGGAGGTGACATATGGCGGCACTCTGTTATACTGTATAGGAGGTGACATATGGCGGCACTCTGTTATACTCTATGGGAGGTGACATATGGCGGCACTCTGTTATACTGTACGGGAGGTGACATATGGCGGCACTCTGTTATACTGTACGGGAGGGGACATATGGCGGCACTCTTATACTGTACGGGAGGGGACATATGGCGGCACTCTGTTATACTGTACGGGAGGGGACATATGGCGGCACTCTTATACTGTACGGGAGGGGACATATGGCGGCACTCTGTTATACTCTACGGGAGGGGACATATGGCGGCACTCTTTTATACTGTACGGGAGGGGACATATGGCGGCACTCTGTTATACTGTACGGGAGGGGACATATGGAGGCACTCTGTTATACTGTACGGGAGGGGACATATGGCGGCACTCTGTTATACTGTACGGGAGGGGACATATGGAGGCACTCTGTTATACTGTACGGGAGGGGACATATGGCGGCACTCTTTTATACTGTACGGGAGGGGACATATGGAGGCACTCTGTTATACTGTACGGGAGGGGACATATGGCGGCACTCTTTTATACTGTACGGGAGGGGACATATGGCGGCACTCTGTTATACTGTACGGGAGGGGACATATGGAGGCACTCTGTTATACTGTACGGGAGGGGACATATGGCGGCACTCTTTTATACTGTACGGGAGGGGACATATGGCGGCACTCTGTTATACTGTACGGGAGGGGACATATGGCGGCACTCTGTTATACTGTACGGGAGGGGACATATGGCGGCACTCTGTTATACTGTACGGGAGGGGACATATGGCGGCACTCTGTTATACTGTACGGGAGGTGACATATGGCGGCACTCTGTTATACTGTACGGGAGGGGACACATGGCGGCACTCTGTTATACTGTACGGGAGGGGACACATGGCGGCACTCTGTTATACTGTACGGGAGGTGACACATGGCGGCACTCTGTTATACTGTACGGGAGGTGACATATGGCGGCACTCTGTTATACTGTACGGGAGGGGACATATGGCGGCACTCTGTTATACTGTACGGGAGGTGACATATGGCGGCACTCTGTTATACTGTACGGGAGGGGACATATGGCGGCACTCTGTTATACTGTACGGGAGGGGACATATGGCGGCACTCTGTTATACTGTACGGGAGGGGACATATGGCGGCACTCTGTTATACTGTACGGGAGGTGACATATGGCGGCACTCTGTTATACTGTACGGGAGGGGACATATGGCGGCACTCTGTTATACTGTACGGGAGGTGACACATGGCGGCACTCTGTTATACTGTACGGGAGGGGACACATGGCGGCACTCTGTTATACTGTACGGGAGGGGACATATGGCGGCACTCTGTTATACTGTACGGGAGGGGACACATGGCGGCACTCTGTTATACTCTATGGGAAGTGACATATGGCGGCACTCTGTTATACTGTACGGGAGGGGACACATGGCGGCACTCTGTTATACTGTACGGGAGGGGACACATGGCGGCACTCTGTTATACTCTATGGGAAGTGACATATGGCGGCACTCTGTTATACTCTACGGGAGGTGACATATGGCGGCACTCTGTTATACTGTACGGGAGGTGACATATGGCGGCACTCTGTTATACTGTACGGGAGGGGACATATGGCGGCACTCTGTTATACTGTACGGGAGGGGACACATGGCGGCACTCTGTTATACTGTACGGGAGGGGACATATGGCGGCACTCTGTTATACTCTATGGGAAGTGACATATGGCGGCACTCTGTTATACTCTACGGGAGGTGACATATGGCGGCACTCTGTTATACTGTACGGGAGGTGACATATGGCGGCACTCTGTTATACTGTACGGGAGGTGACATATGGCGGCACTCTGTTATACTCTACGGGAGGTGACATATGGCGGCACTCTGTTATACTGTACGGGAGGTGACATATGGCGGCACTCTGTTATACTGTACGGGAGGGGACATATGGCGGCACTCTGTTATACTGTACGGGAGGGGACATATGGCGGCACTCTGTTATACTCTATGGGAAGTGACATATGGCGGCACTCTGTTATACTCTACGGGAGGTGACATATGGCGGCACTCTGTTATACTGTACGGGAGGGGACATATGGCGGCACTCTGTTATACTGTACGGGAGGGGACATATGGCGGCACTCTGTTATACTGTACGGGAGGGGACATATGGCGGCACTCTGTTATACTGTACGGGAGGGGACATATGGCGGCACTCTTATACTCTACAGGAGGGGACATATAGGCTATGAAATGCCTATATAAAATCCGCCATCAGTCAGTCCCGCCCCCTTCTCCTCACCGGCTGCAGCAGGAGCCTCTCCCTCCTGAAGATGGGGCAGCAGATTAACCCCGTGTGTTCTCAGCATATTTACAGGGCAGCTGCTCAGACCCCCCCAATGTTCTTGTAGTATCGGCCACATGTGCGGTGTCATGGACAGATCTATAGGTTGTGCCATCTGTGGTGCGGTCAGTCCCGGGTTGTGACCCTATATGATAGTATGTAGTAATGATGGCGAATGTGATGTCATCGCCTCTTGTATGACCCGGCGCTCCGTGCTGTTCTCTCTCCCGTGCGGCCCCATCATACTATAGAAGAGGACGTCCTATATCGGCCGCAGATACCAGAGAGGGGCGCAGGCGTCTTCCCTGAGTCTGAGCTGACATCACCTACATGCCCATAGACTTATAGGGCCACAGAAGAGCGGGGCGGGGCCTCCTGTGTCGCCACGTGTGGCCTTAGCTGGTGTCATTTACATTTGTGGACATGAGTCTGTACAAGACCTAAGATGCCTCCTGTTTGTAGGATTCGTGGTGTCGCTGCGTCGCAGGCTTTCGACATTCAGTCCCGTAAACATCCGCCCCCAGGCCTGCCCTCTGCTCCCGCTTAGGTCTGACCCTGCTCTTTGGACCTCTGTCCCATCTGTCAGTTCCCTCTTGTCCTAAAATAAATATTGATTGTGTCAGACGTGGCCACGGCTCCGGCGCTGAGCAAATCTCTGCAAATTCTGAAAAGTTACAAAAATCCTGCAGGAGGTTTGTAGATCTGGATAAGAACGCTTTCTATAAGGGCGAGCGCCATAAGATTGTCGTCATCCTGCGCACGGCCGGGCAAGAAGATGAAGAGATCTGTAGTCACTGTGATAGAGGGGCAAGTATCATGGCCACTATATTAGAGACGCCGGCCCGTCCATGGTCTCCTTGTGTAGACATCAGACCTAAGACCCCAGAGCTAAAAATCAAGGGATAAGTCTCAGGGTAAATCCAGTAAT
>NC_134271.1:1420485-1565485 GCF_031893055.1 Leptodactylus fuscus | reverse complement strand
CGGTCAACTATACAGCGCACTTTGCACAAATAGAAGCTGTATGGGAGAGTGATGAGAAAGAAGCCGTTTCTGCACGTACGCCACAAATAGAGTTGCCTGAGGTATGAAAAAGCACATTTGGACAAGCCAGCTTCATTTTGGAAACAAAAATTGAGTTGTTTGGTTATAAAAAAAGGCGTTATGCATAGCGTCCAAAAAGAAACAGCATTCCAAGAAAAACACATGCTACCCACTGTAAAATTTGGTGGAGGTTCCATCATGCTTTGGGGCTGTGTGGCCAATGCCGGCATCGGGAATCTTGTTAAAGTTGAGAGTCGCATGGATTCCACTCAGTATCAGCAGATTCTTGAGAATAATGTTCAAGAATCAGTGACGAAGTTGAAGTTACGCCGGGGATGGATATTTCAGCAAGACAATGATCCAAAACACCGCTCCAAATCCTCAGGCATTCATGCAGAGGAACAATTACAATGTTCTGGAATGGCCATCCCAGTCCCCAGACCTGAATATCATTGAACATCTGTGGGATGATTGGAAGCGGGCTGTCCATGCTCGGCCACCATCTAACTTAACTGAACTTGTATTGTTTGTCCAAAATACCTTCATCCAGGATCCAGGAACTGATTAAAAGCTACAGGAAGCGACTAGAGGCAAAAGGAGGATCTACTAAATATTAATGTCACTTTTCTGTTGAGGTGCCCATACTTTTGCACCGGTCAAATTTTGGTTTAATGCATATTGCACATTTTCTGTTAGTACAATAAACCTCATTTCAATCCTGAAATATTACTGTGTCCATCAGTTATTAGATGTATCAAACTGAAATGGCTGCTGCAAACACCAAAATATTTAGAACTAAAAATGATTAAGATTAATAGGGGTGCCCAAACTTTTTCATAGGACTGTATCTATCTATCTATCTATCTATCTATCTATCTATCTATCTATCTATCTCCTATCTATCTATCTATCTATCTATCTATCTCCTATCTATCTATCTATCTATCTATCTATCTATCTATCTCCTATCTATCTATCTATCTATCTATCTATCTATCTCCTATCTATCTATCTATCTATCTATCTATCTATCTATCTATCTATCTCCTATCTATCTATCTATCTATCTCCTATCTATCTATCTATCTATCTATCTATCTATCTATCTATCTATCTCCTATCTATCTATCTATCTATCTATCTCCTATCTATCTATCTCCTATCTATCTATCTATCTATCTATCTATCTATCTATCTATCTATCTATCTCCTATCTATCTATCTTCTATCTATCTATCTATCTATCTATCTATCTCTCTATCTATCTATCTATCTATCTATCTATCTATCTATCTCCTATCTATCTATCTATCTATCTATCTATCTATCTATCTATCTCCTATCTATCTATCTTCTATCTATCTATCTATCTATCTATTTATCTCCTATCTATCTATCTCCTATCTATCTATCTATCTATCTATCTATCTATCTATCTCTCTCCTATCTATCTATCTATCTATCTATCTATCTCCTATCTATCTATCATCTATCTATCATCTATCTATCTATCTATCTATCTCCTATCTATCATCTATCTATCTATCTATCTATCTATCTATCTATCTCTCTCCTATCTCCTATCTATCTATCTATCTATCTATCTATCTATCTATCTATCTCCTATCTATCTATCTCTCTATCTATCTCCTATCTATCTATCTATCTATCTATCTCCTATCTATCTATCTATCTATCTATCTATCTATCTCTCTCCTATCTATCTATCTATCTATCTATCTATCTATCTATCTATCTATCTATCTATCTATCTATCTGTTCCGTCTGACAACCTTCTGTTCCCATTATATCCTGTAGTCAGTTACTGTATATAGTATATCCCTACGTTCTATTGCAGTATACGGGACATGTAGATATCTTTATAGATCTTTTCTTCCATTTAATCTTTAGGTTTATTTGGTTCCAGTCCTCGGCGGTCCCGGCACTGCCCCCTTGTGTGTGGCCCCGTCCTATAGATTGAAGTTCTTAGTTGCCACATTGGCCCCTGGTTGTGTCTGTGTTTCCAGCCGGGCCACATACAAGTTAATTGAACTGATCTGTAATAAGATAAGATAATCCTGTAATAGTCGCACAGTGCGGATACTCAGTATGTTCCAGCAGCCTAGTAATACAGATACAGGATAATACACAGTAATATATTACAGGACACACAGACTGAGGAGAGAAGATATACGAGGAGGCCATAGCAGCTAAGGAGAAAGAAGGCAGACTTCAGGAGCACTTAGCTCTGTGTGCGGAGTGTCTGCGCTCGGCCTGGTGTAGATTATACAGCCTGACCGCGGGGGGGGCTCCGATTCCTCCTTCTCACACTTGGGGTGCAGCAGTCGGTCACTGACAGGACTGCCCGGTGCCATAAGTGACGTCTGCTTCACCCCATTGTGAGAAGGAGCTGTCGGAGCTCCCCCCGCCGCGGTCAGGCTGTATAATCTACAGACACTCCGCACACAGAACTAAGTGAGGAGGATTATGGCGTCTTCCTTCTTTCTCTCTAATACCAAGTAAAGTCACTGGACAAGAACGGCGCCGGCGAGAAACACGAAGAGCAAAATATAGAGAGAGGAGAAACCCGACATTCACATGGATGGGACTGAAGTGCTAGGCCGGGCCCCGCTGTATAATCTGTGGTGGGGCCCTGTCTGCCATGGGGGTATTGTATGTGACACAAGGAGCTTTGGGGCCCCCTCAGTGACGGCTACCGCTGCACTCCTTATGGCCACGACCAAGCAAACCTTTGGCTTGAAACCCCCCTACGGTATAGCGCCCCCATTCTTGGCCTCCACACAGTATAACGGGAGTGTCAGCCTGCCGCCGATCACACGCTGCTCGGCCACTAATCACACGCGCAGTCTCCGCCACTAATCACACGCTGCTCGGCCACTAATCACACGCTGCTCGGCCACTAATCACACGCTGCTCCGCCACTAAACACACGCTGCTCGGCCACTAATCACACGCGCAGTCTCCGCCACTAATCACACGCTGCTCGGCCACTAATCACACGCGCAGTCTCTGCCACTAATCATACGCTGCTCGGCCACTAATCACACGCTGCTCGGCCACTAATCACACGCTGCTCGGCCACTAATCACACGCTGCTCGGCCACTATTCACACGCTGCTCGGCCACTAATCACACGCTGCTCCGCCACTAATCACACGCTGCTCGGCCACTAATCACACGCTGCTCGGCCACTAAACACACGCTGCTCGGCCACTAATCACACGCGCAGTCTCCGCCACTAATCACACGCTGCTCGGCCACTAATCACACGCGCAGTCTCCGCCACTAATCATACGCTGCTCGGCCACTAATCACACGCTGCTCGGCCACTAATCACACGCTGCTCGGCCACTAATCACACGCTGCTCCGCCACTAATCACACGCTGCTCGGCCACTAATCACACGCTGCTCCGCCACTAATCACACGCTGCTCGGCCACTAATCACACGCTGCTCGGCCACTAATCACACGCTGCTCGGCCACTAATCACACGCTGCTCGGCCACTAATCACACGCTGCTCGGCCACTAATCACACGCTGCTCGGCCACTAATCACACGCTGCTCCACCACTAATCACACGCTGCTCGGCCACTAATCACACGCTGCTCGGCCACTAATCACACGCTGCTCGGCCACTAATCACACGCTGCTCGGCCACTAATCACACGCTGCTCGGCCACTAATCACACGCGCAGTCTCCGCCACTAATCACACGCTGCTCGGCCACTAATCACACGCTGCTCGGCCACTAATCACACGCTGCTCGGCCACTAATCACACGCGCAGTCTCCGCCACTAATCACACGCTGCTCGGCCACTAATCACACGCGCAGTCTCCGCCACTAATCACACGCTGCTCGGCCACTAATCACACGCGCAGTCTCCGCCACTAATCACACGCTGCTCGGCCACTAATCACACGCTGCTCGGCCACTAATCACACGCTGCTCGGCCACTAATCACACGCTGCTCGGCCACTAATCACACGCTGCTCCGCCACTAAACACACGCTGCTCGGCCACTAATCACACGCGCAGTCTCCGCCACTAATCACACGCTGCTCGGCCACTAATCACACGCGCAGTCTCCGCCACTAATCATACGCTGCTCGGCCACTAATCACACGCTGCTCGGCCACTAATCACACGCTGCTCGGCCACTAATCACACGCTGCTCGGCCACTAATCACACGCTGCTCGGCCACTAATCACACGCTGCTCGGCCACTAATCACACGCTGCTCGGCCACTAATCACACGCTGCTCGGCCACTAATCACACGCTGCTCGGCCACTAATCACACGCTGCTCGGCCACTAATCACACGCTGCTCGGCCACTAATCACACGCTGCTCGGCCACTAATCACACGCTGCTCGGCCACTAATCACACGCTGCTCGGCCACTAATCACACGCTGCTCCGCCACTAAACACACGCTGCTCGGCCACTAATCACACGCGCAGTCTCCGCCACTAATCACACGCTGCTCGGCCACTAATCACACGCGCAGTCTCCGCCACTAATCATACGCTGCTCGGCCACTAATCACACGCTGCTCGGCCACTAATCACACGCTGCTCCGCCACTAATCACACGCTGCTCGGCCACTAATCACACGCTGCTCGGCCACTAATCACACGCTGCTCGGCCACTAATCACACGCTGCTCGGCCACTAATCACACGCTGCTCGGCCACTAATCACACGCTGCTCGGCCACTAATCACACGCTGCTCGGCCACTAATCACACGCTGCTCCGCCACTAATCACACGCTGCTCGGCCACTAATCACGCTGCTCGGCCACTAATCACACGCTGCTCGGCCACTAATCACACGCTGCTCGGCCACTAATCACACGCTGCTCGGCCACTAATCACACGCTGCTCCGCCACTAATCACACGCTGCTCGGCCACTAATCACACGCTGCTCGGCCACTAATCACACGCTGCTCGGCCACTAATCACACGCTGCTCGGCCACTAATCACACGCTGCTCGGCCACTAATCACACGCTGCTCGGCCACTAATCACACGCTGCTCGGCCACTAATCACACGCTGCTCGGCCACTAATCACACGCTGCTCCGCCACTAATCACACGCTGCTCGGCCACTAATCACACGCTGCTCGGCCACTAATCACACGCTGCTCGGCCACTAATCACACGCTGCTCGGCCACTAATCACACGCGCAGTCTCCGCCACTAATCACACGCTGCTCGGCCACTAATCACACGCTGCTCGGCCACTAATCACACGCTGCTCGGCCACTAATCACACGCGCAGTCTCCGCCACTAATCACACGCTGCTCGGCCACTAATCACACGCTGCTCGGCCACTAATCACACGCTGCTCGGCCACTAATCACACGCTGCTCGGCCACTAATCACACGCTGCTCGGCCACTAATCACACGCTGCTCGGCCACTAATCACACGCTGCTCGGCCACTAATCACACGCGCAGTCTCCGCAGCAAGACCAGAAAAATAACAACTGTCCCCCAATAAAATACAAAGGAAAAAAAATAATCAAAAACCGGGGGCGGAGTCATTATAATGGTCTCTAAGAAGAACTGCGGTAGTTGTCCATAGCAACCAGCCACAGCCCATAGCAACCAATCACAGCCCATAGCAACCAATCACAGTGCATAGCAACCAGTAACAAGCTTTCATTTTGTATATTGCTATGGGCTGTGGCTGGTTGCTATGCACTGTGATTGGTTGCTATGCACTGTGACTGGTTGCTATGGGCTGTGGCTGGTTGCTATGGGCTGTGGCTGGTTGCTATGGGCTGTGGCTGGTTGCTATGGGCTGTGACTGGTTGCTATGGGCTGTGGTTGGTTGCTATGCGCTGTGATTGGTTGCTATGGGCTGTGACTGGTTGCTATGGGCTGTGACTGGTTGTTATGGGCTGTGGCTGGTTGCTATGGGCTGTGATTGGTTGCTATGGGCTGTGATTGGTTGCTATGGGCTGTGACTGGTTGTTATGGGCTGTGATTGGTTGCTATGGGCTGTGGCTGGTTGCTATGGGCTGTGACTGGTTGCTATGGGCTGTGGCTGGTTGCTATGGGCTGTGGCTGGTTGCTATGGGCTGTGACTGGTTGCTATGGGCTGTGAGTGGTTGCTATGGGCTGTGATTGGTTGCTATGGGCTGTGAGTGGTTGCTATGCACTGTGATTGGTTGCTATGGGCTGTGAGTGGTTGCTATGGGCTGTGAGTGGTTGCTATGGGCTGTGATTGGTTGCTATGGGCTGTGATTGGTTGCTATGGGCTGTGGCTGGTTGCTATGGGCTGTGATTGGTTGCTATGGGCTGTGACTGGTTGCTATGGGCTGTGATTGGTTGCTATGGGCTGTGAGTGGTTGCTATGGGCTGTGACTGGTTGCTATGGGCTGTGGCTGGTTGCTATGGGCTGTGACTGGTTGCTATGGGCTGTGGCTGGTTGCTATGGGCTGTGAGTGGTTGCTATGGGCTGTGGCTGGTTGCTATGGGCTGTGGCTGGTTGCTATGGGCTGTGGCTGGTTGCTATGGGCTGTGAGTGGTTGCTATGGGCTGTGACTGGTTGCTATGCGCTGTGATTGGTTGCTATGGGCTGTGGCTGGTTGCTATGGGCTGTGGCTGGTTGCTATGGGCTGTGACTGGTTGCTATGGGCTGTGACTGGTTGCTATGGGCTGTGACTGGTTGCTATGGGCTGTGGCTGGTTGCTATGGGCTGTGACTGGTTGCTATGGGCTGTGACTGGTTGCTATGGGCTGTGACTGGTTGCTATGGGCTGTGATTGGTTGCTATGGGCTGTGGCTGGTTGCTATGGGCTGTGACTGGTTGCTATGGGCTGTGATTGGTTGCTATGGGCTGTGACTGGTTGCTATGGGCTGTGATTGGTTGCTATGGGCTGTGACTGGTTGCTATGGGCTGTGATTGGTTGCTATGGGCTGTGGCTGGTTGCTATGGGCTGTGACTGGTTGCTATGGGCTGTGATTGGTTGCTATGGGCTGTGACTGGTTGCTATGGGCTGTGATTGGTTGCTATGGGCTGTGACTGGTTGCTATGGGCTGTGATTGGTTGCTATGGGCTGTGACTGGTTGCTATGGGCTGTGACTGGTTGCTATGCTCTGTGATTGGTTGCTATGCACTGTGACTGGTTGCTATGGGCTGTGACTGGTTGCTATGGGCTGTGGCTGGTTGCTATGGGCTGTGGCTGGTTGCTATGGGCTGTGACTGGTTGCTATGGGCTGTGACTGGTTGCTATGGGCTGTGACTGGTTGCTATGGGCTGTGACTGGTTGCTATGGGCTGTGACTGGTTGCTATGCTCTGTGATTGGTTGCTATGCTCTGTGATTGGTTGCTATGCGCTGTGACTGGTTGCTATGGGCTGTGGCTGGTTGCTATGGGCTGTGACTGGTTGCTATGGGCTGTGACTGGTTGCTATGCGCTGTGACTGGTTGCTATGGGCTGTGATTGGTTGCTATGGGCTGTGACTGGTTGCTATGGGCTGTGGCTGGTTGCTATGGGCTGTGACTGGTTGCTATGGGCTGTGATTGGTTGCTATGGGCTGTGACTGGTTGCTATGGGCTGTGGCTGGTTGCTATGGGCTGTGATTGGTTGCTATGGGCTGTGACTGGTTGCTATGGGCTGTGAGTGGTTGTTATGGGCTGTGATTGGTTGCTATGTGCTGTGGCTGGTTGCTATGGGCTGTGACTGGTTGCTATGGGCTGTGACTGGTTGCTATGGGCTGTGAGTGGTTGCTATGCGCTGTGACTGGTTGCTATGGGCTGTGAGTGGTTGCTATGTGCTGTGACTGGTTGCTATGGGCTGGTTGCTATGGGCTGTGAGTGGTTGTTATGGGCTGTGACTGGTTGCTATGTGCTGTGACTGGTTGCTATGGGCTGGTTGCTATGGGCTGGTTGCTATGGGCTTCCTGACCTTGTTAGTCCCATAATGTCGGCCTTGCCCGGTGTTTCCCCCGATGCCCGGCCCTGGATTCCCCGCCTCCTTGTATATATATATATATATATCTGGGGGTTTCGGCCATGTTGGCCCCGCCTCCTTGTATATATATATATATCTGGGGGTTTCGGCCATGTTGGCCCCGCCTCCTTGTATATATATATATATCTGGGGGTTTCGGCCATGTTGGCCCCGCCTCCTTGTATATATATATATATATATATCTGGGGGTTTCGGCCATGTTGGCCCCGCCTCCTTGTATATATATATATATCTGGGGGTTTCGGCCATGTTGGCCCCGCCTCCTTGTATATATATATATATCTGGGGGTTTCGGCCATGTTGGCCCCGCCTCCTTGTATATATATATATATATCTGGGGGTTTCGGCCATGTTGGCCCCGCCTCCTTGTATATATATATATATCTGGGGGTTTCGGCCATGTTGGCCCCGCCTCCTTGTATATATATATATCTGCGCTGTATCTTCTATCGGATCCATCTTATCAGTCAGAGGTCAGTCCGTCCCGTCTGTCATGTCCGGGTGGTTCATTGGCCACAATCACATGAGGGCCCATCTCAGGGCCGCACTGTCCGTATCCCCCCCCCCCGTACGTGTCTATAGACTATATATATAAGGTATACGCCGCCACCGCAGCAGCACATGAGGTAATAAATCTCGCCATCTCCTCCCAGTCTTCCTCAGCGACCGAGAGGCCATGTCCGTCCTGAAACGTTCTCGGAGAGCGAATACATTATTTGAGGAGATGAAGCAAGGAAACATGGAGCGGGAGTGTCTGGAGGAGATCTGCAGCTACGAGGAGGCCCGCGAGATCAAGGAGTCCACGGACGCCACGGTGAGATGACCGCCATACCACGCCACGGAACTATGGCAGCGCAGGCCGCGGGCAAATACAGTCCAATAGTTCTTGTGTGCTTTTCCCAGCGTAGCGGCTGCAGGTAGTTGTGTCTCAGCAGCTTCCTCCTCCTCTTCCTCCTCCTCCTCCTCTTCCTCCTCTTCCTCCTCCTCCACTTCCTCCTCCTCCTCAACTTCCTCCTCCTTCTCCACTACCTCCTCCTCCTCTTCCCCTCTCCTCCACTTCCTCCTCTTCTTCTTCCTCCTCCACTTCCTCCTCTTCTTCTTCCTCCTCCTCCTCTTCCCCTCTCCTCCACTACCTCCTTCTCCTCTTCCCCTCTCCTCCACCACTTCCTCCTCCTCCACCTCTTCTTCCTCCTCCCCTTTCTCCTCCTCTTCCTCCTCCCCTTCCTCCTCTCCTCCACTTCCTCCTCCTCCTCCACTTCCTCCTCCTTCTCCTCTTCCTCCTCCTCCTCAACTTCCTCTTCCTCCTCCACTTCCTCCTCCTCCACTTCTTCCTCCTCCTCTTCCTCCTCCTCTTCTTCCTCCTCCACCTCCTCCTCTCTCCTCTTCCTCCTCCACTTCCTCCTCCTCCTCCTCTCTCCTCTTCCTCCTCCTCCTCCACTTCCTCCTCCTCTTCTTCCTCCTCCACTTCCTCCTCCTCCTCCTCTTCCTCCTCCTCTCTCCTCTTCCTCCTCCTCTCTCCTCTTCCTCCTCCACTTCCTCCTCCTCTTCTTCCTCCTCCTCTCTCCTCTTCTTCCTCCTCCTCTCTCCTCTTCCTCCTCCTCTCTCCTCTTCCTCCTCCACTTCCTCCTCCTCTTCTTCCTCCTCCTCCACTTCCTTCTCCTCTTCCTCCTCCTCCTCCCCCTCCTCTCCATAGACTTCTAGCTAACAAGTAACTGATAAGAGGAGAAGGAGGCCAATTTCCTTAATAAGATCTGTCACAAGGTTTCTTTTCTTCTCCTGGACGTTTCCTTCATGATGAGCTTTTATATTCGGAGGACACTTTAAGGCTGAGGTCCATCTTGTGGAAACGCAGAAGGTTTTTTGCAGATTTTGCTGCAGTTTTTTGAGCCAAAGTCAGAAGTGATTGGGAAGGAATGGAAATAGAAATAACAGACTCTGGGGATGTTCACATGGAGCTTTTTGGTAGTGGATTTTGACGCAGAATCCAACTCAAAATCTGCCGTCAAAAACATCTCCCATTGACTTCAGTGGAGCTGCGCGCTTCTTTTTTCCGCTGGCTTGCCACAGATTCCACGGCTGAATCCGCTGCGGTGTGCGCGGCCCGAGACGCTCCAGTGTAGGCCCATACATTCGCATCTACCTAGGAGCGGGAGGCCGTGACAGATTGCCAATGCTGCATCGCCATTCGTTGCGGCGAGGAATGTTCACACGGCGGAGAACAGTTTTGCGACCTTTGCCTCCATGTGAACAAACCCTTAGATGTTTCTAAGACTGTTCAATCGTCTCCTGACTTGGGCTCAAAAAAACCAAAACCAATTCTGCGTCACGTTTCTGCCACCTGGAACCTCGGCCTGAGGAGTTTTCTCCTTGTTTGAGCTTCTTCTGGTTCTCTGCTTGGAACGTTGTAGCAGAAGATTCAGTGAAGTCCTGGCCGTACGTGTGAAGCCTGTGAGCTGCTGTACAATATGGCGGCCATGCTGCACCACCGCGGCCATGCTGTACAATATGGCGGCCATGCTGCACCACCGCGGCCATGCTGTACAATATGGCGGCCATGCTGCACCACCGCAGCCATGCTGCACCACCGCGGCCATGCTGTACAATATGGCGGCCATGCTGCACCACCGCGGCCATGCTGTACAATATGGCGGCCATGCTGCACCACCGCGGCCCTGCTGTACAATATGGTGGCCATGCTGCACCACCGCGGCCCTGCTGTACAATATGGCGGCCATGCTGCACCACCGCGGCCCTGCTGTACAATATGGCGGCCATGCTGCACCACCGCAGCCATGCTGTACAATATGGCGGCCATGCTGCACCACCGCGGCCATGCTGTACAATATGGCGGCCATGCTGCACCACCGCGGCCCTGCTGTACAATATGGCGGCCATGCTGCACCACCGCGGCCCTGCTGTACAATATGGCGGCCATGCTGCACCACCGCGGCCCTGCTGTACAATATGGTGGCCATGGCGCACCACCGCAGCCATGCTGTACAATATGGCAGCCATGCTGCACCACCGCAGCCATGCTGCACCACCGCGGCCATGCTGTACAATATGGCGGCCATGCTGCACCACCGCGGCCATGCTGTACAATATGGCGGCCATGCTGCACCACCGCAGCCATGCTGCACCACCGCGGCCATGCTGTACAATATGGCGGCCATGCTGCACCACCGCAGCCATGCTGTACAATATGGCGGCCATGCTGCACCACCGCGGCCATGCTGTACAATATGGCGGCCATGCTGCACCACCGCGGCCATGCTGTACAATATGGCGGCCATGCTGCACCACCGCAGCCATGCTGCACCACCGCGACCATGCTGTACAATATGGCGGCCATGCTGCACCACCGCGGCCATGCTGTACAATATGGCGGCCATGCTGCACCACCGCAGCCCTGCTGTACAATATGGCGGCCATGCTGCACCACCGCAGCCATGCTGTACAATATGGCGGCCATGCTGCACCACCGCGGCCCTGCTGTACAATATGGCGGCCATGCTGCACCACCGCGGCCATGCTGTACAATATGGCGGCCATGCTGCACCACCGCAGCCATGCTGTACAATATGGCGGCCATACTGCACCACCGCAGCCCTGCTGTACAATATGGCGGCCATGCTGCACCACCGCGGCCCTGCTGTACAATATGGCGGCCATACTGCACCACCGCGGCCATGCTGTACAATATGGCGGCCATACTGCACCACCGCAGCCCTGCTGTACAATATGGCGGCCATACTGCACCACCGCAGCCATGCTGTACAATATGGTGGCCATGCTGCACCACCGCGGCCCTGCTGTACAATATGGCGGCCATACTGCACCACCGCGGCCATGCTGTACAATATGGCGGCCATGCTGCACCACCGTGGCCATGCTGTACAATATGGTGGCCATGCTGCACCACCGCGGCCATGCTGTACAATATGGCGGCCATGCTGCACCACCGCGGCCATGCTGTACAATATGGCGGCCCTGCCTAGAGATTTCCTGCATCTTACTATTACACGGAGGAAGGAGTTTGTCATTGTCAGACTTTCAGGTCTAGTGGGTGGAGCCATGCTGGTTATTCTCTGTGGCCATTGTGGCTAGTTATACCAATATGGCGGCACGTGACTATTTTATGTCATTGGCCCCCAGCTTAGACTTTGTCACTGGTAATGGGGACCTGACACTATCGTCTGTCTAAGGCCTCGCTATCTTTAACCCTATGACGACACTTTGAGGTGGCGCTGGACCTGCAACCCACTGATGGGCAGAGATGGGTATACGGGACCCCCAACCCGACATCATATTCTGTGAGGCAGGACATGCTAATGGGGGGGGGGACAGCTCTTGTGACAGCCGTGTCTGTACACATGTATATACCGTATCTCTGACAGCCGTGTCTGTACACATGTATATACCGTATCTCTGACAGCCGTGTCTGTACACATGTATATACCGTATCTCTGACAGCTGTGTCTGTACACATGTATATACCGTATCTCTGACACCCATGTCTGTACACATGTATATACCGTATCTCTGACAGCTGTGTCTGTACACATGTATATACCGTATCTCTGACAGCCATGTCTGTACACATGTATATACCGTATCTCTGACAGCTGTGTCTGTACACATGTATATACCGTATCTCTGACACCCATGTCTGTACACATGTATATACCGTATCTCTGACACCCATGTCTGTACACATGTATATACCGTATCTCTGACAGCTGTGTCTGTACACATGTATATACCGTATCTCTGACAGCCATGTCTGTACACATGTATATACCGTATCTCTGACAGCTGTGTCTGTACACATGTATATACCGTATCTCTGACAGCTGTGTCTGTACACATGTATATACCGTATCTCTGACACCCATGTCTGTACACATGTATATACCGTATCTCTGACAGCCGTGTCTGTACACATGTATATACCGTATCTCTGACACCCATGTCTATACACATGTATATACCGTATCTCTGACAGCCGTGTCTGTACACATGTATATACCGTATCTCTGACACCCATGTCTGTACACATGTATATACCGTATCTCTGACAGCTGTGTCTGTACACATGTATATACCGTATCTCTGACACCCATGTCTGTACACATGTATATACCGTATCTCTGACAGCCGTGTCTGTACACATGTATATACCGTATCTCTGACAGCCGTGTCTGTACACATGTATATACCGTATCTCTGACAGCCATGTCTGTACACATGTATATACCGTATCTCTGACAGCCATGTCTGTACACATGTATATACCGTATCTCTGACAGCCGTGTCTGTACACATGTATATACCGTATCTCTGACAGCCATGTCTGTACACATGTATATACCGTATCTCTGACAGCCATGTCTGTACACATGTATATACCGTATCTCTGACAGCCGTGTCTTCTATATTACAGGACATTTTCTGGCGCCGCTACCAATGTGAGTAATGTCCGCCATCTCTCTGCACTTATGTCTGTGTTTACTGATTGCCTCACAGGTCACGGGGTCTGGTATGAAGCAATGTAGGGGAGTACATGGCGTGTGTGACGGGTACAGCACGTTCTGTAGTGTTCATAGGGGGTCAGTCCATGTGACACTCGTGTCCCCCATAACAATCAGATTCTTCCTAATTCTTACCCTTCCCATATAGATAAGACGTAGGCCTGTGTCTATAGTCACCTCCTTAGAATATTGTAATACATACGCCCGCCCCAAGTCCAGGGAGACGCAGAGACGTAAACTCAGCCAAGGAATCCACAGAAAGGAGGGAAGACGTGTTATTTAGTGATGTCGCCTATTACTCCCATTGTGTGATATTATTCTCCTCCACAGCCTGTCATCCCGAAAAGAAGCCGCCAAGACAATCCCTGGACCTGTGCCTGGCAGGTGAGACATCGGCAGCTCCTCCATTACTGATGGGGTATACGAGTACATTAGTAGTGATAGGGAAGAGTGGTCATCAGGGCCGGATTTACCAATAGGCCAACTAGGCTTCAGCCCAGGGCCTCAAGATCAAGAGGGGCCGACGTTCACATTGTCAGCAACATTATACTTAAACGGGTTTTATTAAGGATTTTCAATAAAAATACAACACAAATAAACAAAGATAAATCGAGCATCAATAAAAAAGGCACATATACCAGTAGGCGAGAAGGCCAAAGGAGACCTCTCACCACAATGATCAAAACTAGCTCAACGAGGAGACGAAAAGGGAATAAGGAAGAGACGGGACGAACAAACAAACACAGGGCAAAGACGGTGAGACCACAAACAGAACTAGAACAGGAAAAGGAGGAAAAGGAAGGTAAGAAAGAAAAAGAGGGAGGAAAGTAGACGGCCATGTCACACTCAGGTGAAGGCAGTAGAAAAAGCAGAGGACTCCTGGAACAGAATCCAGGGGCGCCATCGCAGTTCAAACTTGGAATAGGCGGGAGAATCCTCCGCTACCAGGGTCTCCATCCTCTGTATAAGCAGAAACTCCTGGAGGAACTCAAGCATGGAGGGTGGGGTGGAGCTGCGCCAGTGTCTCGGAATAACAGCCATGGCGGCCGTAAGGAAATGTCTCAGGAGGTCCTCCTTAATTGCCGACAGCTTGCCAGGGATGACTGACAGAAGCGCCAGCTGAGGAGAAACAGTCACAGAGCGCCCACTGACCGTGGAATACAATGAGAACACCGCATCCCAGAAAGGCCGCAGAACGTCACAATCCCACCAAATGTGTAGCATAGTACCCCTAGCGGAGCCACAGCACCAACATAAGTCCGAAACAGCAGGAAAAATCCTATGAAGAAGCACCGGACACCTGTACCACCGGGACAGAATCTTAAAATTTTTCTCCTGAGCGCTACACGGGAGGGCCAACTTATGAGAAAGCAAGAAGGACCTGTCCCAATCCGCAGAAGACAGACTCACAGGAAGATCGGAGTTCCAGGCAGTAACATAAAAGGGGAGTCCTGCAGTGACATCCGAAAGGAGAACGTCATACAACAGTGAAAGAGCGCGAGGCGGGGAGGTCCGTCGCCCAACTAAGGATTCTAAGGCTAAGGCCGGAGGGGAGAGGTGAGAAGTAAGCGAGAACCGCTTCAAAAAGGACTGGAGTTGGGCGTATTCCAACCACGAGAGGCGTAAGTCGGGGTGAGAACTACATAACTGGGCAAAAGGAGGGAGCGGGGAGTCGCCCGCCACCTCCTGAAGACGAGTACAATTCTCTCTCTCCCAACAGAGGAACCGATCCACTGAGCACCCAGGGGGGAACATAGGATTCCCGAAGAGAGGAGTCAAGGGGCCCAGAACACGGGCCAGGCGACCAGAAGAGCAGACCAAATCTCACACCTTCAAGAAGTGTGAAGGGAGAACGTAAAGACCAGGGGGTTTGGGACGAAAATGCGGTGGAATCCACGGCCAAGAAGAGAGCGAGGATGATAACAGGTCAAATTCGATGGACACCCACTGCTTGTCATGGCGACGGAATTGCCAGTCAAATAAACGAAGCAAAACCGAGGCGCGATAATACAGGCGCACATCCGGAAGGCCAACGCCTCCCCTGGACTTACGCCTGACGAGAGTACGGAACCCAAGTCTGCTCCGAGAGGAGCCCCAAACAAACCTCCCAAACAAGGATTGTACTTTGGCCAAAAAAGTGCGTGGGAGAGGGATAGGAAGGGCCTGAAATAGATACAAAAACCGGGGGAGGACATCCATTTTAAGGGCATGAATTCGACTGAACCAAGAGGGAAGGCGAGCGCCATAAGAGCGCAAGTCCTTAGTAATGGCATCCAAAAGCGGGAGATAATTAAGTTGGAATAGAGAAGCAGGATCAGGGGAGATACGGATCCCTAAGTACTTGAAGGAGGAAGGCTGCCACCTAAAAGGGAAAGTCCGCGCCAGAAATTCAGCCTCAGAGGGTGGAAGTGAGACATTAAGGGCCTCACTCTTAGATAAATTAACCTTAAAGTTACTAAGGGCACCAAAACGAGAAAATTCGCGCAGAATAGCCGGGAACGACACCCGCAGATCGGAGACATAAAGCAGAAGATCATCCGCATATAACGCCGCTTTGACCACACGAGACCCCAGAGGTATGCCGTGAACATCTGGGCAATGGCGCAACGCCACCGCCAGGTGCTCCATCACCAAAGCAAAAAGCAACGGCGAGAGGGGGCAACCCTGGCGGGTACCGTTACGGACCGAAAAGGGGTCTGAAATTACTCCGTTCGCACGGACACGCGCCGACGCATTCCCGTAGAGAGCCAAGATCTTGCCCAAGAATCCGGAACCAATACCGATCTGCACAAGGGTCTCCCGAAGAAACCCCCAATGGACGCGATCAAACGCCTTTTCGGCGTCAATTGAAACCAAACAAAGAGGGACTCTAGTGGAGCGGGCTACAGAGATGGCCAGAACAGTTTTACAGACATTATCGCGTGCCTCCCGACCCGGAATAAAGCCGACCTGATCACTATGAACCAAAGCAGGCATGAAAGGAGAAATACGATTCGCCAACAGTTTCGTCAGCAACATTATAATGAGACTATTCTAAAAACAGTGAACACTAAAACAGCCGAAAGTAAGGAGGAACTCTACGTATACGACTAATAAACAGAAAAACGTATTGGTTAGGAATGTGGCGGAGTTACCACCAGAGGGCAGCAACAACGTGCCCGCGACGTACAAAAAACGGAAGCTGACGCAAGTCACTCTCTCTTCTACTTTGTATTGGACGTGGAGAGCGGCAACGAAGGAGAAGGATCGCGCTCTCCACTATAAAGTATTGGTTCAGCTAATCTAAGAGCGAGTAAAAGATCTGAAAGTGGCGCGAAAAAGAAGCGACGAGTACGAGGCAAAGACGCGACAAGAGTACGAGGGAAAGACGCGACAAGAGTAGGAGGGAAAGACGCGACAAGAGTACGAGGGAAAGACGCGACAAGAGTACGAGGGAAAGACGCGACAAGAGTACGAGGCAAAGACGCGACAAGAGTAGGAGGGAAAGACGCGACAAGAGTAGGAGGGAAAGACGCGACAAGAGTAGGAGGGAAAGACGCGACAAGAGTAGGAGGGAAAGACGTGACAAGAGTACGAGGCAAAGACGCGACAAGAGTAGGAGGGAAAGACGCGACAAGAGTAGGAGGGAAAGACGCGACAAGAGTACGAGGCAAAGACGCGACAAGAGTACGAGGGAAAGACGCGACAAGGGTACGAGGGAAAGACGCGACAAGGGTACGAGGGAAAGACGCGACAAGGGTACGAGGGAAAGACGCGACAAGGGTACGAGGGAAAGACGCGACAAGGGTACGAGGGAAAGACGCGACAAGGGTACGAGGGAAAGACGCGACAAGGGTACGAGGGAAAGACGCGACAAGGGTACGAGGGAAAGACGCGACAAGGGTACGAGGGAAAGACGCGACAAGGGTACGAGGGAAAGACGCGACAAGGGTACGAGGGAAAGACGCGACAAGAGTACGAGGCAAAGACGCGAACGGCGATTACTGCTGACACGCATGTGCCAACTAGTACGACTCCACTGGAAGCAATGCAGCACGTTGTATGTGAGGAGGACACGGCTGCGGCATCAACGCAAAGAGAAAATCTGGAAGTAATTCAAGAACTTACTGAACACGAATATGCAAATGAGAGACCAGAAAATAATAATCCGAATATTCAGATGAACTAATGAGAAAGACCGGGGTCAAGATGTCGCAAATATAGAGAGTGATGTCATAGATATAATATCTGCTGTAACAGATGCAGAGAAAGGCAAAGAGGGGCAGAGAAGGGCAAAGAAGGGCAGAGAAGGGCAAAGAAGGGCAAAGAGAGGAAGAGAAGGGCAAAGAGTGGCAGAGAAGGGCAAAGGAGGGCAGAGAAGGGCAAAGAAGGGCAGAGAAGGGCAAAGAAAGGCAGAGAAGGGCCGAGAAGGGCAAAGAAGGGCAGAGGAGGGCAAAGAATGGCAGAGAAGGGCAGACAAGGGCAGAGAAGGGCAAAGAAAGGCAGAGAAGGGCAAAGAAGGGCAGAGGAGGGCAAAGAATGGCAGTAGAAGGGCAGAGAAGGGCAAAGAAGGGCAGAGAGGGGCAAAGAAGGGCAGAGGGGCAAATAAGGGCCGAGAAAGGCAAAGAAGGGCAGACAAGGGCAGAGAGGGGCATAGAAGGGCAAAGAAGAGCAGAGAAGGGCAAAGAATGGCAGAGAAGGGCAAAGAAAGGCAGGGAAGGGCCGGGAAGGGTAGAGAGGGGCAGAGAAGGGCAAAGAAAGGCAGAGAAGGGCCGGGAAGGGTAGAGAGGGGCAGAGAAGGGCAAAGAAGGGCAGAGAAGGACAAAGAAGGGCCGAGAAGGGTAAAGAAGGGCAAAGAAGGGCCGAGAAAGGAAGAGAAGGACAAAGAAAGGCAGAGAAGGGCAACGAATGGCAGAGAAGGGTAGAGAGGGGTAGAGAGGGGCAGAGCCTATAAGTGGAATAGCCTAGAGTCTCTATTCATCTAAATGAACTAGTTGTACATTAGTATATTAGTGATAGTATATAGTTGTACATTAGTATATTAGTGATAGTATATAGTTGTGTATTAGTACATTAGTGATAGTATATAGTTGTACATTAGTACATTAGTGATAGTATATAGTTGTACATTAGTGATATCCGGCTATACACTGCTCTGTCTTGACAGGTGATTGTGCAGAAGGGAATGGTCAGAATTACATTGGAGACATCAGCGTCACCAGGTCGGGCCGAGAATGCCAGTACTGGGCCAGTAACTTTCCACATAAGACTAAGTAAGTGTTTCTGTGACGTTGCACGGCCTTGTCTCGCACCACGTGTATTATTTGCTTTCTACCTATTTGTGCTCGTGTTACACTCGCCGTGGCAGCCTCGTGACTCCCGCGCTGGTAGATTCAGGGATGTTTGCTGTACGGCGGTCAGTGACTGCTCGTGGCTTTGTGGGAGACTTATAAAGAGTCCATGGACGGAGCGTGGAGCGCTCATCTATCTCTGTCCCATAGATGCTGAATGGACGGGCAGGGAACCTACATGGCCCCCATTTTAGTGATTAGAGGGGCCCCCGTAGTCCGGCCACCAGTGATCATACAATTACCTCTCTGTTTATCAGGATTAACCCGATCACCAATCCTGACGGCAACCTGACCGAGAACCACTGCCGAAACCCAGACAACAACCCCCTGGGGCCCTGGTGTTACACCAAAGATCCTGAGAAACCTAGAGAGGAGTGTTCAGTGCCCCTATGTGGTAAGTGCGGCCGTGGTGTCGGTGTCCGTGTCACATTGTCTGTGATGCCTGCGACTCTCCAGCTGTTGCAGAACTACAATTCCCAGCATACCCGGACAGCCTCGCGTTGCGTCCCCTGCGTTACACTTTGCCCACTTATCTTCTGTACTTTGTTATTGTCCTTTTAGGCAAAACTGGGTTCACCATTGAGCCAATTGTGAGAGAAGCGGAAAAAACTAAACAGAAAGAAGAAACGACCTGCGTGGAAAACCGCGGCCTAAACTACGAGGGCACGCTGGCCGTCACCGTGTCTGGACTGCCATGTCTGCCCTGGAACTCACAATCTGTGGAGCTACAAAGCCGCAAGGGCTTCAGGGATGACGTAGTCCTGAAAGAGAATTACTGCCGCAACCCGGACCATGACGACGAGGGCGTGTGGTGCTACGTATCCCATAGCAACATGACCTTCGATTATTGTAACCTAAATTATTGTGGTAAGTGACCTCCATGTGCACCGCGGCCCCTCCAGGGGGGACATTACTTATACTACCCATTGTGTGCCCTCTAGAGGGACCCCTAGACAACTGCCCGCTCCGCCTGCCCCATGATCAGAGGACCTCAGGTGTCACCATGGCACTGAGGGGAGCTGTGGCCAAAGTTGTCATCATGTAGCCCCCGACCCCATCAGCACAAAATCTGTCGTCATCTTGTCACTTATTCTTCTCATTTTGTGTTTTCATTTTTCTCTCTGAATCTTTAATCTCTTCTGCTCCTCCGCCGCTGTGGCTGACCCTGTATCATCTGGTCCTGTCCTCTGCTGCTGTGGCTGACCCGGTATCTTCTGCTCCTCTGCCGCTGTGGCTGACCCGGTATCTTCTGCTCCTCTGCCACTGTGGCTGACCCTTTATCTTCTGCTCCTCTGCCGCTGTGGCTGACCCGGTATCTTCTGCTCCTCTGCCGCTGTGGCTGACCCTGTATCTTCTGCTCCTCTGCCGCTGTGGCTGACCCTGTATCTTCTGCTCCTCTGCCGCTGTGGCTGACCCTTTATCTTCTGCTCCGCTGCCGCTGTGGCTGACCCTTTATCTTCTGCTCCTCTGCCGCTGTGGCTGACCCTTTATCTTCTGCTCCTCTGCCGCTGTGGCTGACCCTTTATCTTCTGCTCCTCTGCCGCTGTGGCTGACCCTTTATCTTCTGGTCTTGGTCCTCTACCGTGTGGCTGACCCTGTATCTTCTGCTCCTGCTCCTCTACCGTGTGGCTGACCCTGTATCTTCTGGTGCTGTCCTCTGTCGCTGTGGCTGACCCTGCATCATCTGATCCTCTGCCTCTGTGGCTGACCCTGAATCTTCTGGTCCTGGTCCTCTGCCGCTGTGGCTGACCCTGTATCTTCTGGTCCTGGTCCTCTGCCGCTGTGGCTGACCCTGTATCTTCTGGTCCTGCTCCTCTGCCGCTGTGGCTGACCCTGTATCTTCTGGTCCTCTGCCGCTGTGGCTGACCCTGTATCTTCTGGTCCTCTGCCGCTGTGGCTGACCCTGAATCTTCTGTTCCTCTGCCGCTGTGGCTGACCCTGTATCTTCTGTTCCTGGACCTCTGCCACTGTGGCTGACCCTGTATCTTCTGGTCCTCTGCCTCTGTGGCTGACCCTGTATCTTCTGTTCCTCTGCCGCTGTGGCTGACCCTGTATCTTTTGGTCCTGTACTCTGCCGCTGTGGCTGACCCTGAATCTTCTGTTCCTCTGCCGCTGTGGCTGACCCTGTATCTTCTGTTCCTTTGCCGCTGTGGCTGACCCGGTATCTTCTGCTCCTCTGCCGCTGTGGCTGACCCTGTATCTTCTGGTCCTGTACTCTGCCGCTGTGGCTGACCCTGTATCTTCTGGTCCTGTACTCTGCCGCTGTGGCTGACCCTGTATTTTCTGGTCCTCTGCCACTGTGGCTGACCCTGTATCTTCTGCTGTGGCTGGCCCTGTATCTTCTATTCCTCTGCCGCTGTGGCTGACCCTGTATTTTCTGGTCCTCTGCCACTGTGGCTGGCCCTGTATCTTCTGTTCCTCTGCCGCTGTGGCTGACTCTGTATCTTCTGCTCCTCTGCCGCTGTGGCTGGCCCTGTATCTTCTGCTCCTCTGCCGCTGTGGCTGATCCTGCATCATCTGCTCCTCTGCCGCTGTGGCTGACCCTGTATCTTCTGCTCCTCTGCCGCTGTGGCTGACCCTGTATTATCTGCTCCTCTGCCGCTGTGGCTTACCCTGTATCTTCTGGTCCTCTGCCGCTGTGGCTGACCCTGTATCTTCTGGTCCTGGTCCTCTGCCGCTGTGGCTGACCCTGTATCTTCCGCTCCTCTGCCGCTGTGGCTGACCCTGTATCTTTTGGTCCTGTGCCGCTGTGGCTGACCCTGTATCTTCTGGTCCTCTGCCGCTGTGGCTGACCCTGCATCTTCTGGTCCTGGTCCTCTGCCGCTGTGGCTGACCCTGTATCTTCTGGTCCTGCTCCTCTGCCGCTGTGGCTGACCCTGTATCTTCTGGTCCTGCTCCTCTGCCGCTGTGGCTGACCCTGTATCTTCTGTTCCTCTGCCGCTGACCCTGTATCTTCTGTTCCTCTGCCGTGTGGCTAACCCTGTATCTTCTGTTCCTCTGCCGCTGACCCTGTATCATCTGGTCCTGGTCCTCTGCCGCTGACCCTGTATCTTCTGGTCCTGTGCCGCTGTGACTGACCCTGTATCTTCTGGTCCTCTGCCGCTGTGGCTGACCCTGCATCTTCTGGTCCTGGTCCTCTGCCGCTGTGGCTGACCCTGTATCTTCTGGTCCTGCTCCTCTGCCGCTGTGGCTGACCCTGTATCTTCTGTTCCTCTGCCGTGTGGCTAACCCTGTATCATCTGGTCCTGGTCCTCTGCCACTGTGGCTGACCCTGTATCTTCTGGTCCTGCTCCTCTACCGCTGTGGCTGACCCTGAATCTTCTGCTCCTCTGCCGCTGTGGCTGACCCTTTATCTTCTGCTCCTCTGCCGTGTGGCTGACCCTGTATCTTCTGTTCCTCTGCCGCTGTGGCTGACCCTGTATCTTCTGGTCCTGCTCCTCTACCGCTGTGGCTGACCCTGTATCTTCTGGTCCTGCTCCTCTGCCGCTGTGGCTGACCCTGTATCTTCTGTTCCTCTGCCGTGTGGCTGACCCTGTATCTTCTGGTCCTGGTCCTCTGCCACTGTGGCTGACCCTGTATCTTCTGGTCCTGCTCCTCTACCGCTGTGGCTGACCCTGAATCTTCTGCTCCTCTGCCGCTGTGGCTGACGCTGTATCTTCTGTTCCTCTGCCGTGTGGCTGACCCTGTATCTTCTGTTCCTCTGCCGTGTGGCTGACACTGTCTCTGGTAGATAGTCCTATAGATGAGGAGCCCCTTCCTGCCCAAGCGGGACGAACAGATGCCGGAGAACACCAAACATTCTTTGATGAGAAATGCTTTGGCCAAGGAGAAGCAGGTGAGAAAAGATGTGTGTGCGAGACAGATGTGTGTGTGTGCGTGAGACAGATGTGTGTGTGCGTGAGACAGATGTGTGTACGTGAGACAGATGTGTGTGTACGTGAGACAGATGTGTGTGTGCGTGAGACAGATGTGTGTGTACGTGAGACAGATGTGTGTGTACGTGAGACAGATGTGTGTGTGCGTGAGACAGATGTGTGTGTGCGTGAGACAGATGTGTGTGTACCCTTGAGGTCAGCCATATTGTTAATACTGTTGTGTATTCTGACCGGAGGCATTTAATGTATAATTGTAGGACATCTTTGTCGCACGGCCCCAATTTGCACCAGTGATGTCCCTCCCCCCACACTTAGCACTTTTTAATGGTGGGGACACCTGTATGACCCTCATATAATTGGAGTTCCCTGTCGTCCCTACCAGCGGCACAATGTGGGGTATTTCGTGCCCCTGTGTGCTGGTAGGACAGGCGGAATTTTAATTAGCCATGTATTAATTTCACATGGCTTGTTCTCTTTAAGAGGGCACAGATACCTCCCCCCTGTGCGTTTTTTTCTGTCCTGTGTAAAGGATCGGACAGGTGGGGAGGACTCTGTGTCCTCCTAAAGAGAAGAGTAAAGAAGAAGTTTCAGGTACTTACCTGTTCAGACCTGTTCAGGTGTCTTCAATGATGCACTCTGCCCCTTTGGACTTCTGTGTCGGTCCTGCAAAGATAATAGGTAAGATTAAGGTTACCTATTTTACCCACCTCCCTCACGCGATCCTTCTACCTTTCCCCGGCATCCAGTCCTGCTGCGCTTCGGGAGCCGCGCGCAGCCAGCCGGCGTGTTCGCGCGGCTCCATGAGGGGAACTTCCGGTTTCGCGGAACCTTTCCTCTGCGTAGGAGGGTTCCGGCCGGTCGTTTGGTAATGTAACACCGGCAACTTCCGGTTTTTTGGCTTTCGCCGCTCCGGGACCACGCGAACAGCAGCGTTGGACACTGGAGGTCCTCAGGAGCTTAAGGTACGTGCCAAAGTAGTTGGCTCAAGGGGGGAGCGTGACTTGAAGGGCTAGGAGTCTTATGAAGGGCAAAAGGAACGGAGCTCTTTTGACTAAGGCCACGCCCCTTCCGGATATGGGGCTGTAAAAGGAGGCAGGTTGCATCCCTCATTGCCTGCTAGTCTAATCCCTAGCTGGTTTCTGCGCTGTGGCTTGTGGTTTCCGCTTCAAAACTGCATTTATTCTACTGCAAACTCTGCTGAAGGTTGGTCATTGTTTTGCCTTTAGGCTATGACTGGTCACGCTGCCAGCAATGCAGGGGACCTCTGCGGGAGGAACCCGTTACCAGTGATATGGTAGCATGGGTTAAGGAGTACATGGTGAGTACGGTTGCCGCAAAGAGGGGAAGGGTCCCCCCGGCTTCTAAGTATCCTTGTGTTTTTTGCAGGATGATTCTTTAAAGGATATCCGTACTTCACTGGCTCAGCTCACCAAGAAGCAGCGCGTGGAAAGGCGTTCTGCTTCACTGCCCTCCCTGGAGCGCCTCCAGGTGGAGGAGGTGTCCATATCATCGGACGATCAGTCCTCCTGTACCAGCAGACCAATTTTCCATCGGGAGAAGACTAATAAACTGCTGAAGGCCATCCGGTCGTGGGACCAGGTTGGCGAGGGGGAAGCCTCTGCGTCCACCTCTGGGAAGCGGAGGGTTTTCCAAGTGGACGCCTCCATGGCCAGCCTAATGGAACAAGAATGGAAGCAGCCGGAGAAGGCTTACGTCACCACCAGAGCTTTCAAAGCAGTATATCCGATTGATCCCTCCCAACTGGATCGCTGGGGTCCGCCACCCAAGGTGGATTTAGCCATCTCTAAGCTCTCCCGTCGCACTGTCGTGCCCATCAATGACGGGTCAAATCTTCAGGATTTGCTTGATAGGAGAGTGGATTCAACGCTCAAGAAGGCGTATTCGTCTGCTTCAGCCCAGGTGACGGTGGGCATCGCCTCAACGGAAGTAGCTGATAAGCTTCAAGCCCGGCTGGACCGCCTGGAACGGGATATCGACTCCGGGGTTAACAGGGACGACATCCTGGCATCCATGGGGGAGATCCGTCTCGCTACGGATTTCCTGAGAGAATCGGCAAGACAGCAGGTGAAGCTGGCTTCCAAGGCCATGGCCCTCAATACCGCCGCCAGGAGACCCTTGTGGCTCAAACCTTGGCGGGCTGATGTCGCCTCCAAGTTTTCTTTGTGTTCCCTCCCCTTTCAACCTGGAAAGGTTTTCGGCCAAGGGCTGGACGATCTGATGGAGGGATTGGCTGATGGTAGAGGGAGATCACTACCACAAGCAACCAGAGAAAGAAGGCCTCCCCCTTCTAGGGGTCGAGGCTCCACGTCTCAATACAGGCCTCAACAGGGAAGCCAGAGACGCCCCAGATACCGTCCGAAGGGGGCGGGTCGCGGGATCCCCAAGGAGGACCCTAAGAAGAAGGGGTTTTGAGGAGACGCCGCTCTCTGTGACCAGCTCTCCCGTAGGAGGGCGCCTTTCGAATTTCCTTGTGGCATGGCATCTTCACATTCTGGACCCATGGGTCTTTCAAGTTGTTCAGCGAGGATACGCAATAGAGTTCCCCCATCCTCCGGTGGATCGTTTCATCACTACGCGGGTCTTACCAGCCCTACAACAAGACTGCCTGGAGGCTTCCGTCGCAGAATATCTCTCAAAGGGGGCCCTGGAAAGGGTCCCTCCTCCCGAAGTGGGTCAAGGAGTTTATTCACCCGTGTTCTTGGTTCCAAAGTCCACAGGAGGGTGGCGGATGATTATAGATCTTCGGTTCCTCAACCTCTTCATAAAGAAAAAACCTTTCAGGATGGAGTCCATAGACTCAGTAACCAGTTTTCTATTGCGCGACGAGGTCATGGTCACCCTGGACCTAAAGGATGCCTACTTACATATCCCCATCTTCCCGCCACACAGGAAATATCTACGTATAGCCGTTCTTATGGCTGGTCACAGAGAGCACCTACAGTTCACTGCTCTGCCGTTCGGCATATCGTCAGCTCCGTATGTATTTACCAAGATGGTCGCACCAGTTGCCGCCGCTCTCAGACTTCAAGGCCTTTTCGTGGTTCCCTACCTCGACGACTGGCTTATAAAAGCTCAGTCTACTTCAATTCTCCATCACCACCTCCAGATAGCCATCGCCTTCCTCCAGGAGTTAGGTTGGCTGATCAATTGGGAGAAGTCAGAAATAGTGCCATCCACCCGGAAGAAATTCCTGGGGTTTGTTCTGGATTCCCAGAGCATGCAGATTTTCCTATCTCGTCCAAGGCGAGCAAAAATAGAAGCTTCGGTTCGGGGCCTTCTCAGGTCCCGATGGATCACCATTCGCACCGCCATGCGGGTCCTAGGCCTGATGTCTTCTTCAGCCAAGGCGGTCCCTTGGGCTTTATGGCACTTGCGTCCCCTTCAGATGGAAGTGTTGAGAGCCTGGAACGGATCTCCACGGGGATTGCACAGGAAGATCTGCCTTTCTCCCGGTACCCGTCTTTCCCTCAGATAGTGGAGACACCTGAAAGACGGAAGGTCCTCGGTTCAACCTCGTTGGACCCTGTTGACAACAGATGCGTCCCATTCGGGATGGGGAGCCCACCTGGACGGCAGGACTGTCCAGGGTCTGTGGAGGAATCCAGAGGTAGGAACCTCCAACCTGAAGGAGCTAAAAGCAGTTTATCTGGCGCTGAAGTACTTCGCCCCCTTTCTCGAAGGGAAGGCAGTCAAGGTCCGGTCAGACAATATGACGACGGTAATATACTTGAACAAACAGGGCGGCACCAGGGTTCCAGCCCTACTGAAAGAGGCGAACTTGATCTTCACGTGGGCAGAGAAGAATCTGACCCACCTATCCGCTGTTCACATCAAGGGCTCCCTGAACATAGTAGCGGATCAGTTGAGTCGGGGTATCCCTGTATCAGGAGAATGGTCTCTCAATCAAGACATATTCCATCAGATTGTCCAAACATGGGGCCTTCCGGATGTCGACCTCATGGCAACCCGACTCAACGCCAAGGTGGAAACCTTCTGCTCTCTGTACCAGGAGGACAATGCCTTGGCAGTGGATGCCCTGTCCATCCCATGGAGGTTCAGGCTGATATACATCTTCCCTCCAGTTTCCATCATACCCAAGGTATTGATGAAAATCAGACAGGACCAAGTCTCGGGAATTGCCATAATCCCGTTCTGGCCGAAAAGGACTTGGTTTGCCCAGCTCATGTGGATGAGTCAAGGCAGGTATTGGAGGCTTCCCCCCCTCCCAGATCTGGTGACACAAGGAGAGCTGAGACACCACGATCTGAGGAGATTCAATCTGACAGCCTGGAGGTTGACCAGTCCCTATTAAGGAATAGAGGACTGTCTCAAGGCGTCCTAAGGACTTTAGCCAGCGCCAGAGCCACCTCGACCAATAAGAATTACCGTAGGATCGGTAATATTTTCCAGGCTTGGTGCACGGAACACGAAGTGGACTCCTCCGATCCCCCTGTGAGGGCGATCCTGGATTTCCTTCAGGACGGCCTAGACAGAGGGCTTGCAGCTTCTACCCTGAAGGTACATGTAGCCGCTCTGTCCGCCTATCTGGGGAGGCGGTTGTCTCAGGATCCTTTAGTGAGCACCTTTATCAAAGGGGCAACTAGGCTGAGACCAGCAGTTTCTGCTCCTGTCCACCAATGGGACCTCAGCAAGGTCCTAACGGCACTTTGTGTTGCTCCATTCGAACCTCTGGAGGAGGTGGATCTAAAGTGGCTGACCTATAAGGTATCTTTTCTCCTCGCTATCACCTCGGCAAAAAGAGTAGGGGAGCTTCAAGCACTCTCATCGGAAGCTCCTTACATTGCCTTCTTTGAAGACCGTGTTCAGTTGAGATTTCTGCCAGGATTCAGGCCGAAAGTTTCTTCTAGGGCGAATGTGAGCCAGCTCATTTGCTTGCCAACCTTTTTTCCCGTGCCCACTTCCCCTGAGGTGGAGAAGTGGCATACCCTAGATTTAGTCCGGAACCTGCAGATTTACCTTCAGCGCACACGCGCTTTCAGGAGATCTGAGAACTTGTTAATAAATTATGTAGGGGGCCATAAAGGCCGCAAGGCTTCTAAGGCCACCATCTCTCGCTGGGTGAAGGAAGCAATCAAGTTGGCGTTTGTGAGTCAGAACTTACCTCCGCCGACCGTCCTAAGGGCCCATTCGACGCGGGCAGTATCGACCTCTTGGGCAGAGGTCAAGGCTCTCACCTTGGACCAGATTTGTGCAGCAGCATCCTGGTCTTCAGAATTGACTTTTGTGAAGCACTACCGACTTGATCGGTATAGCTCAGAAGCTACTGCCTTCGGGCGTACTGTATTACATTCTGCTTGTGTTTAATCTCCCACCCTTATGGGGATTACTTGCTATTTCCCCACATTGTGCCGCTGGTAGGGACGACAGGGAACAAAGGATTATGTAGATAATCTTGTTTCCCTTAGTCCTAACAGCGGCACAAGGATTCCCCCCCTATTGTTGTTTATTTTGGAATGTATGTATTATTACTTGTTATTTACGCACAGGGGGGAGGTATCTGTGCCCTCTTAAAGAGAACAAGCCATGTGAAATTAATACATGGCTAATTAAAATTCCGCCTGTCCTACCAGCACACAGGGGCACGAAATACCCCACATTGTGCCGCTGTTAGGACTAAGGGAAGCAAGATTATCTACATAATCCTTTGTTATAGGTGAAAACTCCACTCGTGCCCAACCAAGTCCACGTGACATCATTGCTGTGTCATGTTGTATTTTTGCAGTGTGTGGATTGGCCACGTGATGTCATCGCTGTGTCATGTTGTATTTTTGCAGTGTGTGGATTGGCCACGTGACGTCATCGCTGTGTCATGTTGTATTTTTGCAGTGTGTGGTTTGGCCACGTGACGTCATGTTGTATTTTTGCAGTGTGTGGATTGACCACGTGACATCATCGCTGTGTCATGTATTTTTGCAGTGTGGATTGACCACGTGACGTCATCGCTGTGTCATGTTGTATTTTTGCAGTGTGTGGATTGACCACGTGACGTCATCGCTGTGTCATGTTGTATTTTTGCAGTGTGTGGATTGACCACGTGACGTCATCGCTGTGTCATGTTGTATTTTTGCAGTGTGGATTGGCCACGTGATGTCATCGCTGTGTCATGTTGTATTTTTGCAGTGTGTGGATTGACCACGTGACGTCATGTTGTATTTTTGCAGTGTGTGGATTGACCACGTGACATCATCGCTATGTCATGTATTTTTGCAGTGTGTGGATTGACCACGTGACATCATCGCTGTGTCATGTATTTTTGCAGTGTGGATTGACCACGTGACGTCATCGCTGTGTCATGTTGTATTTTTGCAGTGTGGATTGACCACGTGACGTCATCGCTGTGTCATGTTGTATTTTTGCAGTGTGTGGATTGACCACGTGACGTCATCGCTGTGTCATGTTGTATTTTTGCAGTGTGGATTGGCCACGTGATGTCATCGCTGTGTCATTTTGTATTTTTGCAGTGTGTGGATTGAGGCCTCTCTTTGAAGCAAAGAAAATAGCAGATAAGAGTGAAGCGGAACTGCTGGAGTCCTACATCCAAGGCCGGATTGTGAAGGGAGAGGAGGCTGAACATGGCAGCGCCCCGTGGTAACCCTTCTGACTCTTACTATTGTCTATAGGAGCCTCCGCACTGCTAATCCAGGACAGCGCCATGCCTTGTATTGTGGCTGTGCTTGGTATTGCACCTTGTTCCATGTGACCGATGAATGTGACATCACATGATCTGCTGATCTAATATAAGAGGCTGAGGGGTTCCTGCGCCCCTTCTCTCCCGTCCATATGGGCTTTGTCCAACAAGACTCGAGTAGAAATCAATGGGACGTAAATAAAGGTCTCGCTGCTCAGCCGAAAACTTCTGCCCTTTAGTGATTGCTGGGAGTCTCATCGCCAAACCACGTCACTATGACACCATTGTAAATACGATCAGTACCCTTTGATGATTTTCAGGTTGATCCTTGCATGCTCCATCAGTTGACCTCCTTGCTGACAGTTTCCGGACAGCCATAGATGATCCTCTCTACACGTAACACCATCAGAGAAATTAAAATAAGCAAAAAATTCCCAAAAACAAAATGACTTGCACATGAGTGTCCTAAGCAGCCAAGTGTAGTCCTATAGGGACCTCCAATATCTGGTATCTTCCACCTTGCTGATGGTTTCCCCTCTTTCTCTTACATTATGTGTAAGCTTTCGGAATAGGTGACCTGACAACGTCGCTTCACTGACAACCTGTTTCTTTGGGTTCTTAGGCAGGTGATGCTGTTTAAGAGGAGCCCCCAGGAGCTGTTATGTGGGGCCAGTCTAATAAGTGACCGCTGGGTGCTGACCGCCGCTCACTGCATCTTCTATCCTCCCTGGGATAAGAATTTCACCACTGAGGATCTCCTGGTGCGGATAGGAAAACATTACCGGGCCAAGTAAGAAACGTTCCGTATGTACGACGCGACAAACACAATGACCCTAAACCTTCCATAGGGGGGGCCTTGGCCTCTATTCACACGAACATCAGTGCAAGCCTACGGCCCTGTTCACATAACCGATTTGTAACAGACCATGTGAGGCTCCATATAATGGACGCAACGCAACACGGCCGTCAGACAAGGAGCGAGACCTTATTCTAGATCATGGGAAGAATTCACTGGAACGTTGGATCAGACTCGCGGGGGAAGATTTACCAAAACTGGCGCAACAGAGGCGTTTCCATGACAACCACGTGGCGATTATTTCTCCATAGGATTGGTTGCTATTGGCAGCGTCTCCACTTTCCTATTAGATTTAATACTTGGCGTCACCTGCCCAGGATTTTGTTTCGGTCTCGCGGTGATATTTGGGGGATTTCAGACCCCAGCCATGTGACATGAGACGACTGTAGTGTAACAAGGGGTGCAACCAAGGGGTCCGTTTTTGACATTATGTTAAAAGTAGAAAATGGAGCGTAAGGATCTGAGCGACTGTGACAGTGGGGACTAGATGGCGGCGTCGGAGCATCTCCAAAATGACGGGTCTTGTAGGGTGATCGCGGAGAGGGGTAATACTTAAGCAAAGACAGTGACCCAGCAATGGAGTCTCGGGGCGTCCAAGGCTGCTCCGAGGAACTTAAAGGATCTACTACTGATATCCCGGGGGCAGGTATCACAGGACAGAGAGGAACCTACAAGGCAGGCGGTATAAATGGCATCACATATGGTGGATATGGCAGTAAGTTGTTGTACCCTATTTATTTGGGCACTATAGGGCACGTATAGGACAGGGGGTTATTACACAGTACGGACTGATAGTAATACAACGTTCCAGCAGAGCCTGTGTACTAGAACCACACACTATGGGGCATGTATAGGACAGGGGGTTATTACACAGTACGGACTGATGGTAATACAACGTTCCAGCAGAGCCTGTGTACTAGAACCACACACTATGGGGCACGTATAGGACAGGGGGTTATTACACAGTACGGACTGATAGTAATACAACGTTCCAGCAGAGCCTGTGTACTAGAACCACACACTATGGGGCACGTATAGGACAGGGGGTTATTACACAGTACGGACTGATGGTAATACAATGTTCCAGCAGAGCCCCGTGTACTAGAACCACACACTATAGGGCACGTATAGGACAGGGGGTTATTACACAGTACAGACTGATGGTAATACAACGTTCCAGCAGAGCCCCATGTACTAGAACCACACACTATAGGGCACGTATAGGACAGGGTGTTACTACATAGTACGGACTGATAGTAATACAACGTTCCAGCCGAGCCCCGTTTACTAGAACCACACACTATGGGGCACGTATAGGACAGGGTGTTACTACATACTACGGACTGATGGTAATACAACGTTCCAGCCGAGCCCCGTGTACTAGAACCACACACTATAGGGCACGTATAGGACAGGGGGTTATTACACAGTACAGACTGATGGTAATACAACGTTCCAGCAGAGCCCCATGTACTAGAACCACACACTATGGGGCACGTATAGGACAGGGTGTTACTACATAGTACGGACTGATAGTAATACAACGTTCCAGCAGAGCCTGTGTACTAGAACCACACACTATGGGGCACGTATAGGACAGGGTGTTACTACATAGTACGGACTGATAGTAATACAACGTTCCAGCAGAGCCCGTGTACTAGAACCACACACTATGGGGCACGTATAGGACAGGGGGTTATTACACAGTACGGACTGATGGTAATACAACGTTCCAGCAGAGCCCGTGTACTAGAACCACACACTATGGGGCACGTATAGGACAGGGGGTTATTACACAGTACGGACTGATAGTAATACAACGTTCCAGCAGAGCCCGTGTACTAGAACCACACACTATGGGGCACGTATAGGACAGGGTGTTACTACATAGTACGGACTGATAGTAATACAACGTTCCAGCAGAGCCTGTGTACTAGAACCACACACTATGGGGCACGTATAGGACAGGGGGTTATTACACAGTACAGACTGATGGTAATACAACGTTCCAGCCGAGCCCCGTGTACTAGAACCACACACTATAGGGCACGTATAGGACAGGGGGTTATTACACAGTACAGACTGATGGTAATACAACGTTCCAGCAGAGCCCCATGTACTAGAACCACACACTATAGGGCACGTATAGGACAGGGTGTTACTACATAGTACGGACTGATAGTAATACAACGTTCCAGCCGAGCCCCGTTTACTAGAACCACACACTATGGGGCACGTATAGGACAGGGTGTTACTACATACTACGGACTGATGGTAATACAACGTTCCAGCCGAGCCCCGTGTACTAGAACCACACACTATAGGGCACGTATAGGACAGGGGGTTATTACACAGTACAGACTGATGGTAATACAACGTTCCAGCAGAGCCCCATGTACTAGAACCACACACTATGGGGCACGTATAGGACAGGGTGTTACTACATAGTACGGACTGATAGTAATACAACGTTCCAGCAGAGCCTGTGTACTAGAACCACACACTATGGGGCACGTATAGGACAGGGTGTTACTACATAGTACGGACTGATAGTAATACAACGTTCCAGCAGAGCCCGTGTACTAGAACCACACACTATGGGGCACGTATAGGACAGGGGGTTATTACACAGTACGGACTGATGGTAATACAACGTTCCAGCAGAGCCCGTGTACTAGAACCACACACTATGGGGCACGTATAGGACAGGGGGTTATTACACAGTACGGACTGATAGTAATACAACGTTCCAGCAGAGCCCGTGTACTAGAACCACACACTATGGGGCACGTATAGGACAGGGTGTTACTACATAGTACGGACTGATAGTAATACAACGTTCCAGCAGAGCCTGTGTACTAGAACCACACACTATGGGGCACGTATAGGACAGGGGGTTATTACACAGTACAGACTGATGGTAATACAACGTTCCAGCCGAGCCCCGTGTACTAGAACCACACACTATGGGGCACGTATAGGACAGGGGGTTACTACATAGTACGGACTGATGGTAATACAACGTTCCAGCAGAGCCTGTGTACTAGAACCACACACTATGGGGCACGTATAGGACAGGGTGTTACTACATAGTACGGACTGATAGTAATACAACGTTCCAGCAGAGCCCGTGTACTAGAACCACACACTATGGGGCACGTATAGGACAGGGGGTTATTACACAGTACGGACTGATGGTAATACAACGTTCCAGCAGAGCCTGTGTACTAGAACCACACACTATGGGGCACGTATAGGACAGGGGGTTACTACATAGTACGGACTGATGGTAATACAACGTTCCAGCAGAGCCTGTGTACTAGAACCACACACTATGGGGCACGTATAGGACAGGGTGTTACTACATAGTACGGACTGATAGTAATACAACGTTCCAGCAGAGCCCGTGTACTAGAACCACACACTATGGGGCACGTATAGGACAGGGGGTTATTACACAGTACGGACTGATGGTAATACAACGTTCCAGCAGAGCCTGTGTACTAGAACCACACACTATGGGGCACGTATAGGACAGGGTGTTACTACATAGTACGGACTGATAGTAATACAACGTTCCAGCAGAGCCTGTGTACTAGAACCACACACTATGGGGCACGTATAGGACAGGGGGTTATTACACAGTACAGACTGATGGTAATACAACGTTCCAGCCGAGCCCCGTGTACTAGAACCACACACTATAGGGCACGTATAGGACAGGGTGTTACTACATACTACGGACTGATGGTAATACAACGTTCCAGCCGAGCCCCGTGTACTAGAACCACACACTATAGGGCACGTATAGGACAGGGGGTTATTACACAGTACAGACTGATGGTAATACAACGTTCCAGCAGAGCCCCATGTACTAGAACCACACACTATAGGGCACGTATAGGACAGGGTGTTACTACACAGTACGGACTGATGGTAATACAACGTTCCAGCAGAGCCCGTGTACTAGAACCACACACTATGGGGCACGTATAGGACAGGGGGTTACTACATAGTACGGACTGATGGTAATACAACGTTCCAACAGAGCCCCGTGTACTAGAACCATACACTATGGGGCAATGAGCGTCTCATAGGAATGGATGTCGGGGTCCTGAGGGTTCGTCCTATAGTTTCCATGATCGTGACGATGGTTTAGTGTTACAGATAGGTTTGTGTGTAATGGACTGGAATCACATGACCCAGGAAGCATCACAAATATCTCACCAGCATTTTGGGGACTGCCAATATTTTACCAGTTTATTTCATATTCTCCATCCAGATACGAAAAGGCAACGGAGAGGATCCTACAGCTGGAACAAATCATTGTCCATCCCCAATACAACTGGAAGGAAAACCTCAACCGAGACATTGCCCTGATGAGGCTGAAGAAGCCGCTGACCTTCACCAATTACATCCACCCAGTGTGTCTTCCCACCAAGGAGATTGTTCAGAAGTAAGAAGCTCGGTGCGACAGACAGAGCTCTCCAATCCTGCGAGTAGCTCAAGACCCTGACAAGCTCCACTTCTACTCTCTTGCAGGTTTCTGAAGGCGGGGTACAAGGGTCGGGTCTCTGGCTGGGGCAATCTTCAGGAGACATGGACCACAGGAGGACCACAGTTACCTGCAACCCTTCAGCGGATAAACCTCCCGGTGGTTCCGCAGGAGACCTGTAAGGTTTCCACCAACATCAAAGTAACCGATAACATGTTCTGTGCAGGTAAGAGGCTCTCTAACCTCAAGGAGACAACCGAAGGGGACCACTCCATTAAATTTGCTTGTTCAGTAGTTATGGTGGGTCAGCTATGAAGAACTTTCGATCAATCCTTGGTGTTGCTGAAATATCCACCAAGAACAATGAAGGTCCTTCTTTCCTAGAACTTGTCTTGACTTCTCTCCCATTTATTGCAGGATACAGTCCCGAAGATAGCAAGAGTGGAGACGCCTGTGAAGGAGACAGCGGAGGCCCCTTTGTCATGAAGGTTTGTAGAACTTTCTTCTACAAGTCATTGGATGCCAAGATTGTGTTTCAAGGAGAGTCCCTTACATTACGGGTCTTTGTTCTTCTTCTAGGACCCCATAAGCAAACGTTGGTACCAGCTGGGTATAGTCTCTTGGGGTGAGGGATGTGACCGTCCCGGAAAGTATGGCTTCTACGTTCATCTACATCGCTTGCGGAAATGGATAATGAAGATCATTGAGCAGCATGCCAGCTGCTCAGCGCAGGGTTAATCTTCCAGCATCCGGCTTGTGACCACTCGGCTCAGCACAACCACATTAGGGGGTTCTTCACAGCAATAAAATATTTTTCAACACTTTCTCAAAGGCTTTGTGTCATCCCAGCTATGCAGACCATTGGTTTCCCACACTAGGGGACCTCTAGCACACATGGGGGGACCTCCAGCATACACAGGAGCCCCCCTTTTAGCATGCACAGGGAACCTCTTATTTTGGCTCCACAGTGACCACTAAAAACAAAGCCCATAAAGTCTCACAAATGCAGTTTGTTTCCAGTTCCCGCCATTCTGGTTTATTTTCCGGCTTCCTAGTACATTGTACAGAATAATAAAAGGTGCCAATATGAAGAACAATTGGTCCCGCAAATTGAAGGCGGGGAGTGAAAAACCTGCACAGGAAGGGGTTAAACTGATGCTCCCATTTCAGAGAGATTACTTCTCATTTGACAATCCACCATCATGATCAGGGAGGGTTACAATGAGCGCTAACACCTCTATACAGACAGCACCGGCGGTTGTCACAGCTCCTCCCTCTCCAGGTCACACCAATGACTCCTGAATATTTGCTACATTTTCTTCTTCTACATCTAAGACTTGCCAATAACTCGGACTCTGGAGGAGCGGGGTGTAAAGTAAGGGAACTTTATTATAACGGCCCAAGAAAACTAAACGCCAAGTGTTGGGGCTCAGCGCGGAACTCGGCGGAGGGACAAGGCCTTGTGGATTAGTTACTGTAATGTACAGCTCCAAAAACACCCGAGCACCCGAGAGAGCCTCATGTACAACGCACTCACTTATTTCCAACTTTATTTACAAAAAAACGTTTCCATGCCATGCGATTCCTTACAGAATCAGCGGTCACTGCTTTATGTTAAATTAAAAGCAAGTCAAAAAGCAGCCACGAAGCGACAAATCTAAGAGCCAAGAGACGGACGATTAAAACCGGACACGAAAAGAAGAAGTCCTAGAACAGGGAGACGGTCTGTACACTAAAACACAGCAATATATATGTACAAATACTCAGCCACAGTCCGCGGCACTCCGACCCCCGGACAAAGAAATGCACAGTATGATACATAAAACAATAGTTTACAATAGGCCGAGACAAAGCCACTGAGCCCGAGACGAGACTCCTAGAGAGTGGAAGAGACTGCAGCGCCCCCAAGGGAATCACTTTCGACTGCTTTTAATTCTTTCCAGTCTCTTTTTCAAGTCGTCGATGTTGGCCGTGGAGGCCGAGGAGGAGCCGGACGATGTGGTGCTGGCGTGCGTCTGGTTGGAGTCTAGATCTAAGTGCTGGAACTGCTCACGAGACTCCCGCAGCTGGGAGAGCTTGCTGTGTAGCATGTCTGTAGAGGACACCACGGATGGGGTGGAGGTCTTGGAGAGCAGGGAGCTGAGTGGGGGTCTCTCGTCCTGCTAGAAGAGATCGGATACAGGTTAAACTACAGACAAGGCCTAGGGCACAAACCACATCAAGGGACCTTATTCTTAAAGGGGTATCCCCCAAACTAATAATATGGAAGACCTATCCTAGGAATGGGGAGTCCTCTAACTTCTGTGGGGGTCTAATACCCCAACCCCCCGACGGATTTGTTGATGCGGCAGGAGGCAGCAGATGGCGCCATTCTCTGAAGTGTAGTTGGGGGCGCAGCTCTGCAGCTAGCCTTAGGAGGGGCCACCAATATGAGATCAGTGGGGGCCAGGCCCTGTACTCCTGCGTTCCACCTTAAAGCTTTAGAGATCCTGCGTTGCGACTACCATTACGTATGACAGAGGGCTAAACCTCCAGTGACCCAGATATTGTTATCTTACAACCCCATATACAGTCACAGGTCTGAGCAGGTGCAATAACCCCAAACAATAACCCCCCCCCCCCCCCCATATAACGTTCCCTCATGTCCTATGCCCATAAGCCATGAAATCCAGTCTGTACATCTACCAGATTTCCTGGTCTGAACCAAACCCAGAGACGGGCGATTATCCTACTGAACCTCCAAGCGCTTCTTGTGTGAACACAGTTTGAGGGCCTGAGTGGTTTTTGCCCATTGGGTCGTACACTCGTATTCTAGAACAGTCTTTACCTTGGCATTATCGAGGCCGCACCTCTGGCGCAAGATCTTCAGCCTCTCCAGGTAGACGGACGGCCCCACCTCCTCGCCATTGGCGTTTGTAGTAGGGGGCGCCGCGCTGGTGACTGATGGAAGCGAATTTATCTCAGTCACATGTGGAGAGATACCTGTCAGACAGCAGACAGTCAGATCATGGAGAACAGAACCACATGAAGAGAGAAGACGAATCTCCTCAGGGTCTCACCTGTAGATGTGATGCGAGACTTTCCTTCCCGCTCCATCTCAATAAGACGGAGACCGCGCTCCACATAGCTCTGGAAGAACTGGGAGGTGTTCTTAAGGAAAGGCTCAATCTCCGCATCAGAGTATTTCTTCTTGTACTCATACAGCTCTGCCAAGCCCTATGGAGGAGGATGGAGATGTCACCAGGTCCTTCAGACTAACCCCTTGGACTACGGGAGGGGGTAGTGGATTGTAATTGGCGTTCTGTATATTAGCCTTAACCCTCTCATGCCAGGCAGGGATTTGGTTCAGACACACACCACTCTCCAGAACTGTAGTCTGTGCCCATCAGGAACCAGGGCGAGTTATACTAAGTGTCAGCCTTTCTGCCCACCTTAGTAGAAAGTAAGGGCTAGGTGCAGTAAGAACAACGTGGGGCTGACCGCCACCTGTACATCCCTCTCACTGACCACGTCCTTACCTCCTTAGTGTTCTCTTTAGATCCAATCTTCTTGAAAATCTCAGCAAGGAAATCACTGACATTCGCTTTCGAGACCTTTTCCTCCTCGAGAGAACACAAAGCCAAACACTAAATGCACAAGTCCCAGGTACAGGCGCTCGGCTACACACGGTACCAACAACCCACTGCTATGGGGGCTTTATACAGGCAAAGGAAACCCAACTCTCCACTGAACCCGACTCACCGTGCGAGACGCCCCTTTCTCCGTCTCCTTGTCAGATTTGGAGCCGGTGCCGTCCATGGAGTGCTTCATAACTTTCAGAAGGTGCGCCTCCAGCTCAGACTCGTGCTTGTTCTCGATCATGCTCAGGTGATCCATGATCTGAAAGAACAATCCAGATTCTTATTCCCTGCCCTGCGCACCTCGATCGCCCAGACATCGCTCACTGGTTTGTGCCTCACCTTCGGGCCTTTGAGTTTGCACAGAGTGTGCAGCAGAGTTTTCAGGGTCCTCATCGGCAGCTCGCCCTTGTGTTGCTTCAGTTTCTCTTTGGGCAGGACCCTCATGAAGTTATGGATATCCAGCAGGATCCTGTCCAGGTTTATATTATTAATGGCCTCTGGAAGGAGTCGGATCATCCGCCACAGACACTGCAGGTAGAAGTATGGCGGTAACTGCACAGAACATTGACGGGCAAATCCGGTAACTCCGGGCATTAATATCCATCAGCGTCTTAGTATGAGAACATCTACAGAGCAGTCAGGAAAATACGCCAAATTGTGCACGGTTAAAGGGGTACTCCCATCTTATCCAAGAACAGAGACTCCCAGCACCCCACTGTGCTCTACAGAGCTAATACTGGGGAGGTCAGGGGATCATCATCTACGTCAGTAAAGAGTCATCTCCCCTCATAACCCCTATAAAGTGATAGCACATCGGGGACCCCACAATCCTCCCTGTATGGTGGCACTCTACCCACCCCTTGTGGAGGGAGAACTGTACAATGTGAACGGAAAGTGCAGCAGTTTCTTGCACTGACAGCTTTGCAGGGAAATGCCATAAAGGGGTTGTTGTCAGGTGAAATTTGTGCTGCGAATCCTTTGTTTTTAGGGTCAGCAGAGCCCCACCAGTTATAACGCAATGATATGGTGTGAAGGATTTACCTTCATGACGAGCTCGGAAAACTTGGGTGAGCTGGCAGTAGCAAGAAGACTGTCCTGGAGAAGCAGCAGAAGAGCACTGCAAGGAAAGTCAAGGGTTAATATTCGATACAAAGCAGAGACCGCCATTACCCAAGACCCCGAGGACAAACCTCAGTATGTTTGTCTGGTCCGACTTCTCGAGCACTTTCACCACCAGCAGGTTGACTGAACGCACCACTTGTTGTCCCTCCTCTAGATCCTCCACCCTGGAGTCGAGCATGAGGGTGATGAGGCCGTGCATCAGGTCCTTCAGGACTCCGGTAGAAGCTTCGCGGGCCAGACTTTCCATCTGGAAGAGCTTGGGGGACATTTCGGGTCAGTAAGAAGTGCAAAGAGCTCGAAATATAAAAAGACCAAAAATATTTTATTTTAAATTCCCACAAACCGTATTTACCGATATCATGTTCCCGATGATGCAGCTGTAGAGACGAACGATATCGTCCTTGTCCAGCCGCTCATCCGCCATGTGTGTGTTGTAGACCAGACGCAGCTGCATGAAGGTGGCAATCAAAAACTGGTCTATGTGGCCTGACATGGCTTCTGCCTTATCCTCCTGCCGCAGGACTTCATCAATCTGAGAAGAGCCTTGAGTAAGTCCTCCTTACATGAGCAGTCCCAGGGTCAGACGGTATAAAGCCCGACTTACCTGCGCCAAGGCCTGGATACTGGTATTTATGTCACCGCTGGCCACTTGGGAGATCACAAAGTTTATGGTAGAAGCCGTGTTACTGTGCATGTCATCGAAGTGCGGAGACACAGCCCGGATCCTGCGGGACACAGGTCACAAGAACGGGTCACAAAGGGGAATCCTTCTGAAGCTGTGACTGCGGCATCTACGGGGTTAATGAGCTCTATGGAAGTCCCTTACAGTCACAGCCACCTCCAGACCCTTAACAGGTGGCAAGTTACCCCCAAACTGCAGCAGCTGCCCCCCCCCCCCCCCCATTCACAGTGAAGGCATCTCCTAGCATTACCACATCACTGTCAGTGGGGACACAACACACACAGCATGTTATACACAATACACACAGCATGTTATTATACACAATACACACAGCATGTTATTATACACAACGCACACAGCATGTTATTATACACAATACACACAGCATGTTATACACAGCATGTTACTATACACAATACACACAGTATGTTATTATACACAATACACACAGCATATTATACACAATACACACAGCATATTATACACAATACACACAGCATGTTATTATACACAATACACACAGCATGTTATACACAGCATGTTACTATACACAATACACACAGTATGTTATTATACACAATACACACAGCATATTATACACAATACACACAGCATATTATACACAATACACACAGCATGTTATTATACACACAGCATGTTATTATACACAATACACACAGCATGTTATTATACACAATACACACAGCATGTTATTATACACAACGCACACAGCATGTTATTATACACAATACACACAGCATGTTATACACAGCATGTTACTATACACAATACACACAGTATGTTATTATACACAATACACACAGCATATTATACACAATACACACAGCATATTATACACAATACACACAGCATGTTATTATACACACAGCATGTTATTATACACAATACACACAGCATGTTATTATACACAATACACACAGCATGTTATTACACACAGCATGTTATTCATCTGCCCCGCGTCTGATTTCTACACAACTCACTTTGGTTCTGGGATTAGGACGGGTTCGAAGATCTCATCCAGTTTGTGTTGGACCAATGCCGGCATCTCGCACCTCACCGTGCCATTGTCATTCTCAATCTCATCCAAATCCAGCTGGAATTCTCTGGGGACCGTGTGCGTGGGCTCGGGGTGTCCCGCCATGTTCCGGGCTTGACTAGGGAGAAACATTGGGATGTTAAAGAAGTTCTCTGATGAGCTGAAGCCTAGATGTGAGACTCTGCATGCACATGAACGGAGGTCTACAGATAGACACGACAGCCTGGACAAATGTCTGCCAGGTCACAGATATGTCCGAGTACTAGACAGGGCCTGGACTGACCACGGCTGTGTGTGGCCCTTGCTGCATTATACTGAGAAGATGGAGCGAGCCCTGAACGCTTCTAGAGCAGCATAAAACTCACCAGGAGGCAGCAAGTTACATAAAACATGTCCAGGAAACAGCCGCACATGAATCACATCACCCAGCCTGGCCACGGCTAGGTCAGGGGCAATTCTACCTACTCATGGCCACCACTAGAGGGAGCTTATGAGCTACCTGTATACAGTATATACTCCGTGGAGACTAGACATGGTTTTCTGGTTACATTTCAGGCATTGTGTGCAGATATATAATCCTGAGACAGTCCCATACTTACATCCTATACGTGCGGTACATGATTCTGTCCATGGTAAGGCAGTGATAGAAGAACAGAACATTTAGTGCTTGGCTAGTTACAAGACTGTAAGACAAGACATGTCAATGCCGGGCAGATGCAAAACCTACTTGAGTTTGGACGACATGTCTTCAGGGGGGGCTTTCCGCAGCAGACTGGTATTGGCATTCTGCACCCGCTGAGGTTTCTCTTCTGGCTGTTTGGCTGGGGCCGCGGCCGTCTGCTTCTTACCGGCACGTTTTATCCTTTCCTCTAACATGCTCATGTCTTTCTCAGACAACTGAAGGAGAGAAGACGGTTAGCAGAGTCCATTAGAACAAGTAGGACCAGACTTGCCCGGGGCACACACTCACATTTCCGATGAGTTTGAAGACTTGCTCTCCATGCACATTGTACACGGTCACTATGGTGTTAAGCGCAGCGTTGCGCACGGTGGTATCGCGATCTCCAATGTGTACGGCGATCTCCTTCAGAGCTTTGGCAGGTGTTGGCTGACAGACATTCATACCATAGGACTCGACCAGACAGCCCAGCTCCTCCAGGCACTCTGCAGACAGACATTACACAAACTGAAGGGACTTGTAGGATTAGTTTCCTGAAGGAGGTTACGCTCCTCGCACAACTAACCGGCTCTCTGCTTGGAGTTCTTAGACTTGATCCCCTCCATCACAAAGTTAAACATCTTGCTAGCTGGGTACACCTGGCACATCTTGTTCAGAATGGCACGCACATCTTTTCGTACAACATCTTTTGGCTCGCCTACCTGTGGAAGAGACCAGAGGAAAAGCACGGTGACCAAGGCCCTAAAGGTAAACCTAAGGGTTAAGGGTTTATTCCATTCCCAGGCCTCAGTTTGGGGCCTTACTAGCCAGAACATGGTGATCCCCTCCGACATTCTCACGGCCAATGGGTTCCCAGCAGTCGGACCATCACTGAGCAGAAGGTTACCCCCCATATTGTGAATGGGAAACATTACAACTTGGGCCAACCCCATTACAAACTCCTAAACTCAGCATTTCTATTAAAGCGCACTATGTCTTGTAGTGGGAGCGACCTGGAGTCAGCTGGCCCCTGTGCACGTGGTTGTGTCACCACAGCGATTCTGGGGGTACCACAGGACACAGCACTGCAGACTCCTTAGTGCAACTCATCATCCTCCAGGAGCGACTCCCAGCGCAGCGCACAGAGCCCTCACCTTCAGCAGCAGGTACGGGATGAAGGACGTGGCCTCCAGCTCGGTAAGATGGTATTCCTCCTGGCTGAGCATAGTAAAGAGCAGCTTCAGGTACTCCAAGACCTTCATCAAGACGCTGGTATTGGTGTCAAAGAAGCGCAAGGTGAACCATTTAAGAATAAGGTCCAAACAGCTCATGACTCCTTCCTTCTCAGTCTCCAAGTGCTAAAAAGGAGAGAAGGGAGGACACACATCAGGTACATTATCAGAGAGCCAGACCCCAAACAGCCAACCAGACCCCAAACCAATCCAGACCCCAAACCTATCCAGATAGACAACCCGGTGCAGAAAACAATGGTAGGGAGGGAATAAGGACATTACTGTGACCATAAGACGGAGGGGGGGGGCTCTTATGGCCAGCCATTACATGGTCTCAGCACCCTCGTAATACACAACACTCAGAGCTGTCCGCATAGAAAGGCTGTAGCATTAGTGGGACACCCCATTAAAGGGGATGTCACCTCTGACAAGTATTTACTGAATATTTTTATTTTCCTTTAAATTAATAAATTCTGGATTAGATTTCTGTAGAACCCGGCAATGTGTTGTTCCTCTTAGAGCTGTAAGAATAAAATTGACAGGTGTTGGGGGAGCGTCTACTGAACCAGACCTGTCAGAAGGGGCGGCCGCTCCTCTCCAAACCTTGGAGGTCTATTCAGTGTAGTAGTAGTCTGACATCCAGACAGTCGGTGATGTGCACCGGAGGAATGACTGAAGACGATCAATTCTTATAAGTGGCCAGGATCACAGAACTACACAAAGGGTTTCCTAGGCAAACATTGAGGACTTCTCCTTAGACGCCCAGGACCACCGCCGATCAGCAATGCTTAGCAGCCACTATACAGAGGACAGATCCAGACTGAGAACAGCTCAGCACTATCCTCCATAGAGCAAATGCGGAGTCGGACCACAAATAATCGGATATTCATCATTTGCCTTTACAAGCTGTGTAAGGACACCACTCACATCAGTCATTACAGCCAAGCCCTTTATGTGGTGCTGGAAATCGGCGTGGAATAATTCATCCTGCAGCCATCTAGCCATACACGTAGACATTTGGGTCTTTAGCTGCTCGATGTACTCGTCTCGAGGGGTCGGGAAATTCCATTTCAAGACCTGCAATACAAAGAGATTAGACCGTGTCCAGGAGAGAACGTAATAGACTGAGGCGGTCTAATACACAGAACATACAGGTCAGAGCGCAGGGCCTGCACCAGCCACACTAGTGACATTAACCCCTCGTGCTGTAGACCAGGCCGGCCACAGGTGTATTATACAGCCCAGCACCGGGTGCTCAAGGGGAGACAGTACAGCTCCAGCTCTAATGGAGAAACCATCAATCCTCATCAACCGATTGTGATCTCCATGGCCAAGACACTACAGCAAAAATCTAAGAGAAAAGCCTGCGACTAGGCAGATACCCAGCACTGCCCTAAGAGCAGCCTGTCTGACAGGATAGCCTAGAACATACAGGAGCACGCCAAGACTAACCCATTACAACATAGGAACACGCTACAAAACAGTCCAGATTCCAAGCCCAATATGGAGACTCAGACTCCAAGCAGCGTATAGGTCACATGATGCTCGGACTCCTGTATACACATGACACTATAAAGCTGTGGGGAGAGAGACGACCAATATCAGGTTATGTAGGGAAGTAGTAAAAACGAAAAGTTATGGGGGAAAGCTCCACAATTCTTCTGGCACACTATCAGTGAGAGACACTCTTACATGAAGAATCAGACAGGGCTGGTCATTAAGTGGTTAAAGCCACAGCCCAGATTCAGCAAGACGTTGCATTTGCTCACCTTCAGCCCCTTCTCCTCCTTCACCCTCTGCTCCTTCCCATTGGGAACGATTATGTAAATTGGCCCCGACTTGTCCTCCTCATCCTTCACTGATGGCTTACTTGGCACTTTCTTTGCTGGCACAACCTTGAGGGCAAATACAGAACAGATGAAGGACTGGTACATCGTCCCAAGTGGCTCATGGCCAGACAACGGTGCCCTGGTGAAGTGTATTAATGGGTTAATCATTGGTGCATCAAGGAAAAGGAAAAGTGGAGTGAGCGTTATGGAGTCAGCTGGCCCCTGTGCACTTGGTTATGTCACCAGCGAGGGTCTGAAGAGTGAGCAGCGCTCGGCACTACAACACCCCGTGTGCAACTCATCATCCTCCAAGTAGCGTCACCGGCCATCCCGGGTATCTCCATATACTCAGTATGTGCATCAGATCAGGGTGCAAAGATACAGCAGCAAGTGCAACAAAGCCCATCCCCAGAGGTGCAGTCTGGTTACCGCCTGCTTAGTTTGCTTGGCTTTGGATAGGCTGGCGTTTGCTTTCGTTGGGGTCATACTGGTGTTACTCTCTGAGGACACAGATTGGGTCTAGAGAGAAAGGACTGGGGCTTTAGGAGCAGCAATAAACAATGTCAGCAGCAGCAAGTTCTCTACAGATCTGCCGTAATAAAGGGATATTCTGATGGATAACCACTAGATAGGTGGGAGTCGGACTGCAGCCGTGCACAAGCTGAACTGCTCCATTATAAAGGTAATATCAGGGCAATTTGGGACACAAATCCCCCAATCTATAAGGACCTGTGGGTGGGTTTAGTGTCCCAAATCACCGTGAAAAATACCCATTGTGTCCATAGGACTAGTGAGGATGGCCAAGGACAGCGCTCCGCCATCGTGCACAGTGCCATACACACTGAATGGAGAGGGTGCACATGTTTGATCGCTGCTCCAAACAGGACACTCAGGTCCCTGGATTATGATCAATGGCCCAGCGGACCACCCCCACCCAAATAGAGGTTATCCCCCACCCAACTCACATGGGAGAACTTTATATTCAGAATACCTTTGAAGATCCAGATGGATATTTTCCTGGAGTACTCGGGAGGAGAGGACATACCTTTCCTTTAGATGCTGGGGCTCCTGCTTTGGCCTTCTTTGGGTCTGGCTTGCTCTCTGAAGGAGGGGGGGGTCCCGAATCACATACAGCTGAGAAACACAAGACAGTTAGGACAATGAGAAGTCCTGCATGTGCAGCTAGCCCTCCATTACCGCCCAGAACACAAAGCCAACACTAATGGCTGCCACATACATACCGGCGGCAGGAGCAGACGATGAAGCGTGGCCTGACCCTCCTGCTTGTTTGAAAGAAGCCTTGCCGGGTGGGGGAGCAGGTTTGGCGGGCATGCTGGCTTTAGCCTTCTCCAACAGAGCAAGGACCTGGTCCTTAGAGGCAGGCTGAAAGGAACGCATGGGATTAAAGTAATGAAAGTCGCCGCTCATTGGACTTCAAGAGCTACAGACATAACCAAGTCAGGTGGATTTATAGGCAAGTAAAAGTTAGACAAGGCCGTGCACAGAGGTGACAGATTTACCATTCGGCACACTGATAGACCTGTAGTATCAAGCTCCTAGTCAGTAGTATATACAGAGCTGCAGTACCTGGCACCGCCATTATACAGTGGATGGGGCTGCCGCTCCTAGTCAGTAGTATATACAGAGCTGCAGTACCTGGCACTGCCATTATACAGTGGATGGAGCTGCCGCTCCTAGTCAGTAGTATATACAGAGCTGCAGTACCTGGCACCGCCATTATACAGTGGATGGGGCTGCCGCTCCTAGTCAGTAATATATACAGAGCTGCAGTACCTGGCACCGCCATTATACAGTGGATGGGGCTGCCGCTCCTAGTCAGTAGTATATACAGAGCTGCAGTACCTGGCACCGCCATTATACAGTGGATGGGGCTGCCGCTCCTAGTCAGTAGTATATACAGAGCTGCAGTACCTGGCACCGCCATTATACAGTGGATGGGGCTGCCGCTCCTAGTCAGTAGTATATACAGAGCTGCAGTACCTGGCACCGCCATTATACAGTGGATGGGGCTGCCGCTCCTAGTCAGTAGTATATACAGAGCTGCAGTACCTGGCACCGCCATTATACAGTGGATGGAGCTGCCGCTCCTAGTCAGTAGTATATACAGAGCTGCAGTACCTGGCACCGCCATTATACAGTGGATGGAGCTGCCGCTCCTAGTCAGTAGTATATACAGAGCTGCAGTACCTGGCACCGCCATTATACAGTGGATGGGGCTGCCGCTCCTAGTCAGTAGTATATACAGAGCTGCAGTACCTGGCACCGCCATTATACAGTGGATGGAGCTGCCGCTCCTAGTCAGTAGTATATACAGAGCTGCAGTACCTGGCACCGCCATTATACAGTGGATGGGGCTGCCGCTCCTAGTCAGGAGTATATACAGAGCTGCAGTACCTGGCACCGCCATTATACAGTGGATGGGGCTGCCGCTCCTAGTCAGTAGTATATACAGAGCTGCAGTACCTGGCACCGCCATTATACAGTGGATGGGGCTGCCGCTCCTAGTCAGTAGTATATACAGAGCTGCAGTACCTGGCACCGCCATTATACAGTGGATGGAGCTGCCGCTCCTAGTCAGTAGTATATACAGAGCTGCAGTACCTGGCACCGCCATTATACAGTGGATGGGGCTGCCGCTCCTAGTCAGTAGTATATACAGAGCTGCAGTACCTGGCACCGCCATTATACAGTGGATGGAGCTGCCGCTCCTAGTCAGTAGTATATACAGAGCTGCAGTACCTGGCACCGCCATTATACAGTGGATGGGGCTGCCGCTCCTAGTCAGGAGTATATACAGAGCTGCAGTACCTGGCACCTCCATTATACAGTGGATGGGGCTGCCGCTCCTAGTCAGTAGTATATACAGAGCTGCAGTACCTGGCACCGCCATTATACAGTGGATGGGGCTGCCGCTCCTAGTCAGTAGTATATACAGAGCTGCAGTACCTGGCACCGCCATTATACAGTGGATGGGGCTGCCGCTCCTAGTCAGTAGTATATACAGAGCTGCAGTACCTGGCACTGCCATTATACAGTGGATGGGGCTGCCGCTCCTAGTCATTAGTATATACAGAGCTGACACCCCCCCCCCCCCCCAGATTCTGGCGGCCAGATCACAGACAGGACGGCCGTATTATAAGCCTTTAGAGGGCATTAGTCTGCGGACTATCTGACCATCACTTTCATATAAAAGCTTCTCACCTTGAGTTTACCAGTTGCTTTAGACATCTTTTCAAATCCAATATGCATCATGAAGACGGGCAGCGCCTCCTGGGCTTTCTTGCGGACATCGCCATTACGGTCTTCTAGGCAGCCGTACAGATATGGGACGCAGAGCTGCAGATCTGAGGGGACGCTGCGTAAGCTAGGAAGTTTCTCTGCCAGCCATCCAAGCAGCTACCAAGGAGAAATGGTTAGACAGCGAGCCGGTCTAATAGTCCCACAGAGCGGCCTCACAACCCCGATCTTACCTCCTGTCTAAGGAAAGGGTTTTCTCTCTTCAGCTCCTCGGACAGATCTTCCCCTTCCAGCCATTCCTTCATACCAGTTTGTTCAAACCAAGTATTGAGCGTCGCCAGCGCTGCAGCCCGGACATTTGCCTAAAAACACAAACTTGTCAACCCTGGATAACCAGCAGTGATGGTCTGTGGGCCCCAGAGATACCCAGGGTCAGATAATAGGGGACATGAGGCCTAATATATGATGTGGACCTTGTGAGGGGATCTCTGCTCTGTCCCGGGGGTATCGCAGTGTGGAGGTGTAAGCGTTATCGTCCATTACACAGGGCTCACCTTGCTGTCTCCCAGCACTGTTATAATCGGCATACCCAAGTTCTTAACATGCTGCTTAATATTGGGACCCATAGCCGTGGCGAGCTGCTGCAGGATACCCAACGTCTGCAGAACCTGTCAGAGAAGGATCCCGAGAGTAAAGAGAGTTCTACAAGCCAACAGATTACAGTATAGATCTATAGGGGGCGTCCTCTTCTATACCTACCAGGATCTTATTGGAGTCATTGAGCCGACCCTTCAGGGCACTTGGCAGTTCTCCGATATTCGGAAGGATGAATTTGGCCTCGTTCAGGATGGTCGTCACTTCATCTAAACCTTCCTTACGGATTTTCCAGTTTTTATCTCCAATCTTGGCCACGAGGTCAGAAGAGATTTTATCACTAGAGAAGATGAATGCGCTTGGTCAGACAAGTCTCACCTACACGTCCTCGGGGTTATAAAACTGGTATTAACCAAGTCACCAGATTTCAGCGCGAGGCAGAAGGTCCATGACGTCGGCGGGAGAGTCGTCTTCCTGCTCTTCACCCTCCTCCCCATCATCGCCTCCTGCACCAGACTTGGAAGACCCTCGGCTTGGAGCGGGCGGCGTCTGGCCCTTCATCTGTCAAAGTGATAACATAACACTGTAACATCGATTGATAGAAGAGGGTCAGAGCTAGAGCAGCGGCATCACAGAGTTATGGAAGGGGAGATGACTGGAGATGGGAGATAGTCTTATCCTAAAGGAGACAACTGGCGTCCATCTTGTAGTGGTCGTCTTCCCTTCCATCCACCCTAAAGGACAGTAGTTTGTACTAGACTCATCTCTCACCTTACCAGCTAAGCAAATCTGGAATTCAGTGAAAAGATTTACAAAAAAAAGGAGGCGGGAAGGGATCCCATGCCCCAACAGTAGTTATTTCATACAGATTACACAGCCACAGAAGAGGCCACCAGTAGGTGATGATGGGGTGGGCTTGTGTTGGACCACCACTGCGGTATATAGGGCTGGAAGCCACGGGGCTTCTATCCAGGTACTAGGGGCAGAGCTGCAGCACCGTCCTCTATATAGCGGTGACTCCAGGATACTTGTATAGGTGCTGAGCAGCTCCTGGCCCGGGCCACACCAGTGGCTAGCAATGTCTGGAGGAAGGCCTCCGGCTGATATAACACTTCTCAGTATAGGATGTAAAGACTTCCCAAACAGTCTGAGGAGACCTCTGAAAATGAACTTCTGTCCTTCGCAGCAAGCAGGGGACCCGACTCACCTTCTCAAACTCCGCATCAATCTGAGACAGAAGAGCCGGCTTTTCCTCTTCAAAGAATATTCTCAGCGGAGCTCCCACATACAAGAACATAACACCCAGCAATGTGATGGCCGAAGTCCTGATAGCCTGCAATGACACGAGGTCGTGAGCGGCTGCAACACACATTGGTACCAAGACAGACGCAAACAGCACAAGAAACTTACAGGGTTTGTGGCGGCCAGAGCGGTCTTTACATTGCTGATGAAAGCCTTGACATTGAGCCTGGAAATAGACGGAAAGGTATGAAGTTTACTGACAAGGCCACAGGAAACCTCCTAACAGACACGACGGCGGCCACAACTTACCCTGTGAAGCCAAACTCTTTTATTGCATTTGATAGCCAGTTCAAGGTTTCGGATTGGTTCTTAGGATTTTTCTGTGCAAAAGCCAAGGAGACGACCTAGAGATATAGAAGCCATGTGTGAGACCGCTGCCGGGTATCTAATAAGAGCGGCCAGACATGGGGTAGGGCTAGTCCATTACCTGCTCCGCAGTCCAAGGCAGTGTACAGGCCTCAGCAATAGCGCTAAGAGCCTCCTTGGCATTTCCTCCACACTTCACATCTCCAACTTTGTCTACAAGCCCATCAAGGACCACATTGGCAGAAGTTTTGGAGAAGTTGCCCTTCTGAGCAATAAGAGCCACGATGTGCAACTTCATCTGCATGACCTGCGGTGGGAGGGGGACACATTTACAATGTTGTTTAATCTACAGCAAGTATATATATCTATAGCCACTAGGAAGTAATAGAAAGGGTTAACAGACCTGGAAATTCGTTTCTTTGAAACCTGGTTTCTTGGCCAACATTTTAATGAGCGCTTGGCAGGGGATCTCACTCCTCTCCATGGATTCCACAGCCTAGAGGAAAGAAACAGCAAAATCTCAGGTTTTGGGGAGAGCAGGAGGAGAGATTGGGGTGGGGGTACAGCCGCCATTAAGGGGCCCTTACTCTATGGTGCGCTCACAATTGCTTATTATTTTAGGCGGGTGACTTACCTTCTGGAATTCCTCCATGCTGGCCAGTCTCTCCTTCCAGTTGCCGCTGTCCAGTTGCTGCATACACGTTGCAGGGAGAACAGCTCCTGCCCGCTCTTCACAGGCCTCAGGCTACAAGAACACATCACTTAGACACGGCCAAAAACCAGCAGAGCGGCCTGTTCTCTGACAGTAGCAGATATCCCAGGATCCTACACCATACTTACAGACAGCTCTTGTTCAAACACTTCCTTCACATCTGTCGCCTTCTTTCCCTTCGCAGCGCCAGGGCCGCACGCCGGGGCTTTACCCTTCTTCACAGGGCCACCAGCCTATAAAATGAAGCTCAGTGATTATGGGGTCACAAGCCATCGGATGTGGAGCGCAGGCCATGCTTTGTAGGTGAATGTACCTTAGAAGGTGCTGCCTTTTTAGGTGCCATCCCAGGTTTGGAGACTTCCTTGGTGTCCTTCTCACCGGCCGCACTTGGTGGAGGTGGCACTTTCCCAGGAGCAGGAGCGGCTGCTTTGGTTTCTTTCTTCTCACCAGATCCTGCCTTCTTGCCACTGGCTAGTTCCACCTTGTCAGCACACTCTTTGATCTGAATAGGAGAGAAACTCTTTAAGATACCAAGACTAACTCAAGGAGCTGCTATGTAAAGGTATTGCAGTGTGGCCAGAACTGGGGCCCTTGGGGTGGATTCAGCCCCAGATCTCCAGCGCTGCTGACCATACACTGAAGACTGTACAACACTTGCATGAGCACCGCAGCGGGTCAATAGAAAGGCTGAGAGTCACATACCCACCAACCGAATAGTGATAAGGGGTTGTCTATCCTCAGGCTAGTCATAGCCACTTACCCTATCAAGCTTCAGCTTATCCACATCAGTAAGAAAAGGGTTAACTGCTTTCTCGCCGACTACTTTTTGAGCAGTTCCCAAGGCTTCAAAGGCCGCGTCTCTCACTTCAGGTGCGGAGTCATTGATTTGCTGTGAAGCAACCGAACACGTTGATATTTACCATGGCCCATAATGTCTGTCGGACTTGTCCCCTTCCCCCCACCATGCTTACAGGTCTTAGATTTAGGATCTTACCTTCAGGAGCGCTGCACAGAATGGCTTGAGTAGACTTTTGGGCAAGGTTGAGGGAGTGCAGTGACGGAAGCTTCTGGCAAGGAATAGAGAAGTCTGCTGCTTTATTGCCGGGTTCTTGTTATCCATGACAGCGAGGATATCTTCACTTATGTTCTGTAGGGTTGTCTGAAAGCAGAAGGTTCTTATGTCACGCGTGTGCAGCGAGAGGCCGATCACTCACCTACAACGATCACTTACTGTAAGAAATATGGCATCAATGGCCTCCTGCAGGGCTTGGACTACTTGAGGCTTCTTTTCCTTAAACTTCTCCAATATTGTTGGCACAACCTTACATAGAATGACATTAGAAGAGCGAGTTAACCATTTACTTGTCCTTCATCCTTTAATACATGGTTAAGATTCCCATCATGCAACCAAAGATGGCTGTGTCACCCCTGAACGCCTTCACCCATGTAAATGAATGGTGTCGCACTACAACCCCTAGTCGCAGGAATAATCCAGCATTGCAGCCCCCTCCCCCCAGGGTCACAATGAGACCCCATTCAGTCACATTGGAGAAGGAATGACAGGGTAACATGGCGATCTTTGGTCTCACAACAGAAGGCACCATCTAGGCCTAGACTTAATGTCTCCTTCTAGTGGGACTCCAGGAGTAACCAGACAGAAGATACTACAAGTCACTCAAGGCCTGGACGCAGCAGCAGAAGTCTAATAATCGGGATGACTTAGACGCTGGATGACGTCCACACCCCGTTGTGACTACTAAACAGCTGTGGCTTTATGAGTCACCTGGAAGGCAGGCAGAATACTCACATGGACGGCGTAGGAGCCAAACTTCTTCCGGAGGCCAGAGGCGAGCCCCGCTAGGCATTTGGCAGCCAGGGCTACAAGCATTACATTGGTGTCTTTCCCAACCACCTGTGATATTGAAGAAATACACTTAATAAAAGCCCTTCAAGGACTTCACCAGTTTACGCTGAGACGTCTCTACAAGATTCACCTTCTTAAGAGCCTTCACAAGATCTGCAAAGTCTCCAGCCTCAATCTTGGGGTTTTTGACCAGGACCTCCACAGCTTCCAAAGCCTCCTTTCTCTCCTGCCACTTTTTGGCCTCCTATGAGACAACCCATGAAGAATATTGGAGGTCTCTGAAGAACATCTACTTACATCTAGAAGAACATCACTTACAATTTTATCATAGAAATCTTTCGGCAGTTTTGAGAGAATTTCAACAGCTTCCAGGAGCTCGTAGGCATCAACCTGCGGCACGACTTCATCTTCACCGTCATCTCCTGAGAAGAGTCAGACATCATCAGTGACTTTGATGTGCGTGGGCCTGACGTCTCTACACTTACTGCATTTACAAGACCTACCGTCTGCGTCCCCGCTCGCTTGCTGCTGTTCAAACTTTGCCTTGAGGTCTTGCTGTGAGCGCAGAAAGCGGGTCTGCTTGGGGGCCGACGGCGGGATCTTCACCCACTCCTCCTCTAGCTCCTTCAGCTGCAAAGACCAAATCAGAGACCCTTGAGCAAAAGCCACCGACTGAGAAGTCTTACAGAAACCTACAGTCTTCCCCACTAAGATACACCAAGTGTGCATGTGTGTGGGGGATTGAAAGGAATAGCTGTCAGACAAACGAGTGTTCCTGAAATTAGCTCCCAGGTAAAACCGCTCAATAGGAACGAGATCATCTGTGGGCTAAAACCCAGGAACGCTTTTATTGGCCTAGTGTCTGACCTGCACTGGATTGATGTTCTGTAATGGCGGCCGCAGAGCGTCTCGGATCCAGCGATAGATCTCCACGGCTAGGAGCTTGGCTTCATCTCGCACCGCCTTCTCTCGAGACTCGAAAAGCTTTGGCAACACTTTAATAATTGGCTTCAGGGACACGATCTTAGAACCAAACTCACTGAGGAGAAGACAAGACATAAGGACTTGTATAATAGTGGGGGAGGGGGTTATAGACGGCATCAGCCTCAGGGGCACTTACCTCAGGGCTCTCCGCAGGGTCTCCACACAGGCAACCACAATCTTTGGATTCTTATTATCCAGGCCCTTCAGCAGCTCCTCCTGGACAGATTCTGCCTTCTCGATCTCTATGTACATCAGGCAGATGTCGGACCCCAACTCCTTGGCTCTGGCTTTTGGCTGGTTAAATACTTTGTTCACCACCCCAGACACCACCTCCCCCGTGGTCCTGGAGGAAACGCAAGGGGACGGCTCTTACAGGGATTGGCCATAGTAAGCAGTACATAAACATCTATGCTATACACCGACCATATCATATCTATCTATACACACATGTACATATTACATACATGTACTATATACCAGGACATATTACACATACATACACACTATATACCAGTACATATACAGCTGTCCTTTGGTCACAGAACAGGTACAGAGGTTTTCGGCAGATCTCCACTTACTTTCCGGCGACGTGTGCGTTTTCTATATACACCAGAGCCGCCTCCAGGCCTTTTAACTGGGCCACAGCGTTGGATTCGGTGACAAACTTCTTGATTAAGCCGAGATATTTGGACCATTCCGGGCTCTTCTCGTCCACAATCTTTTGGAACAGCTTCATTGCCTCTTCATAGCCATTTAATCTGGCTTTCCATACCTGCAGTCAAAGAGACAAGGAACAGATTAGTAAAAACCCTCGTCCTTAAAGGGGTTCTCCATGACTGGGTATTGGTGGTGGATCTTTGAGAAACCCTACTACAGTGACTGCACTAAGACACCTCCAGACATTTACCTTTCTGGGCCAAGCAGTCATTCAGTACTGGAGGAGTTACATTCATTTGTCTCTGAGGCTTCGAGCAAAGCCCTACAGATCTGAGCCACCATTGACAACCCAGTGACACCTGTCCAAGACGCAGTGATGGGATGTTTGGCCTGGGGAACCTCATTGTATGACTGGTGATGGACACTCCAGCGTATGTCTATACGGCGACTTTTGGGCACAGCGCACTTAGGACTGCAGGAGATTATACAAGACCAGTCCACACGTGATGGAAATCCTCTGCTGCGGATCACACCTGGCTCCAGTCTGAAGGTCTCTATATAATTCACTTCCTTAGAGGATTCGTTCTAGATAGAATTGGGGGTTCTGAGCTGTTCTATGGGAGACACGACCAGAACCAGCACCAGATCCAATACCAACTCCCCTGAAGGGGGGATGGGGTGAACACGAGGCTGGATCCAACCACTGGGTGTGATAGGGTAGGAATAAGTCCCTGGAGGAAGTAAACGTACACTGACCACACACCCCTCTAAATAAAGGTTTTACTGTGGACTGGATTTCACCCCCATAACACTGGTACACCATTCCTGGGGTGGGGCGGGGGATGCAGCAGGTCTGACAGTGGCGGTATACTATCCTGCCCCAGCCAGACACGACCAATCTCATGCATGTGACTTATATAGTCCACATCCACTGCAGGTCTGCCATATGCGAATCCTGCCCAAGCCATGTCAGGGAGGGGTGTGCAGTATGGCGCTATACTGGAGAGGAATAAGACTGACCACCCCATGGCCAACACAAAGATGTGATGACTAAACCACATCGCTGGAAGGAAGGAATAAAAATAGAAGCATCAGGCCCGTCCCAGAGATCGATGAGCCTGCAAAACTCATATGAGGTGCAGGCAGAGATGCTGGGTCACCGCTCACACACAGCAGTAATACCGCACTCACGTGCAGGCTCGCCACCTACCTTGTGTTCACATTTCTGGTCAATAGGAAGCTTCATCCACTCACTGTCGTCCCCCATGATGAGTCCTGGTCTGTCCGCGCACTAGAGAGATCTGCAAGGAAACAAAAACCTGTTAGCAAGAAGTGAAGACCGGACCATCAGATGACAACGCTCTGCCCCGACACTACTATGGGGCAGAACATCACATTTACCCCCCCTAGAGCCGGCCTAAGCTCATCCCTTTAAGGGAACAGATCACTTATACTAGACCACCAGAGTCTGACATGGCTGTGCACAGATATCCGGATCCGATCAGTGACAACCTAAGCAGGGGGGGGGGGGGGGGTCACACGACCGTTACTAATGTCTGATGGATTCTGTATCTGCTCCCAATGACACTAATGTAAACAAAGTGATGGAAGCCATCTTGTATCTATTATCTGCCATCTTGTATCTTCTATCTATTATCAAGCATCTTCTATGTTTCCCTTTTCTTGCATGCAGGACTTTAATAAACAACGTGACCCCCATCTTCTTTATAAGTGTCAATGGGAACGGACACAGGAACGGTAGTGCGAGCTCCCCCTAACCAGAGGATTGGACATCTGTATTAGAGCTGGACAACCCCCGTAACTCCCATGGACCAAAAATGAGAGACAATTAGAGACTGTTATGGGTGACTTTGATTCCATGTCTGTGAGGAGAGCGCAGAGACGGCCAATGTCAGTGACGTCTCAGACGAGGGTCTATGGTTTGTCTCAGCTAAGAAGACCCCTTCCATGTTATTGTGGCCCCTGGGAGAGCAGACAGGCCGCTCTGTCATGTGATCATTCTGGAGTCTACTCCATGTTACTGGGAATCGCTCACCGCCCTCCAAAAAGCTCCAGACTTTACAGCCAGGGCCACCCCATAAGGCAGAGGTCACACATGGCAGACTTGCTGCAGACGTGTAACACTGCCACTCATCGGTGAGGGTTCAGAAAGTGGAAAATGGCCGTAGCTTACTGCTTGGTGAGGACTGAGACTCGGGACCAACGTAAGAGCAGGGTGGGCAGTGTGAATGGAGCCATAATACATACAGAGGCATAGCACCCCATTCACACAGGGGCTCCGTCCTCATCCTTGTGATTTGGGGATGGGGGGGGGTACAGTCAGACACTTCCTCTCTATCCGGTGTACAGGCAATAGACATTTATAGGACGATCCCTTTAATCCCATTATTGCATTTTACACTATAACTTCCTAGTGTGGGATCCGCCACAAGTCACTGCAGGTGTCAGAACTACAAGTACCAGCATGCACATCTCTATGTTCTGCTGTAGGAGGACACATCACTATACACAGGCGCTGGCGGTGACCACTATGGGTGTAATTATACAGGCAGGGCAGGGTGTGGCGGCGGCAGCGTCTACTGGAAACCTCTTGTCAACATTCAGACTGGAGAAGACCCAGGGATCCTGCAGAAGACGCCATCATACACACACAGGGGTGGAGATCCCCAGGAGAGGCCATTACATTAGGTTTGGTGGGGGTCTGACCTCTGGGCCCCCACAGTTTTCCTCAGAGGGGATCGGACCCCATAACCTCCAGCTTGGGGGATTATATTCACTGGTCACATGATCAGCAGCGGCTCAGTCCTTTCAATTGCATGGGGCTGAGCTGCAATACCAGGTGCTGTGCTGTGTATACAGTGAAGAGGCCGCAGCGCCTACCTGTATTTTACAAACAGCTTATCTTAGGGGTCCAGGGGGTCAGACCCCACCAATCACAGTGCCAATAAAGTCCTAGAAAACCACCAGCACTCCATCATGCAGGGGGCATTTAGGGTCCCAATGCTGGGCATAAATCACAGCCAGGGGTAACAGCCAGTTTGAGAGGCCACCTAATGATGTGCTATGGAGTATTGTAGGGCCGGAGTCACAACAGACGTATGCACCTATTAATATCAGCAGCGCGGTGCGGCGTCTGCAGGTGCTGCGCACACAAGCTCATTACCCGCTTCCCCAGGAGACCCGCTCGCTCGCACACACAACTCCCTGCAGATCGGCCTCACCAGCTCACTATACAGCAGTAACCAACCTTGTAACGGTGCGCTAGAGACAACAGCAGCCAATCCATGATGGGAGACATCAGGGTACAACGAAGAGATGACAGGCCAAGCCGACCCCTACTAAATAAAGTCGGGGTGATACAGATTTGAGACAGTCTCAGATTGCAGGTTTTGGTGCAGACCTTGTGCCTACAGTTGCACATAGAGGTTTATAGGATCACAGATGGGATCTGCAGCAGGTTACAATACAAACCCACAGGTCAGGCCAAGACTCTGCCACAAATCCCTCCATCATATAGCCCGGCCCTTGGCACCTCCGCCTTGTCTACATAGGCAGATACTCCTGTCCCCTTAACACATCTGCAGCTTCTTCTTGCTGTTCCTCTGTGAAATGTATAAACTGATCACTGGTTTGGATTGTTAGTGCGAGGCCATACAGACAACCCCGGGAAGGATCAGCTCTCACTTCAGTCAGAAATTCCAAAATCTGAGGAACAGAATAAAGCAAAGGCCTAAGAAAAACTAAACCAGAAGCGAGAACTGGTCACCTCCCGGCCATTGGCCGCTCCAGGTACTATTGTGCACCAGGGTCCGCTATCTCTCCCGCAGGCCTCAGTGGGGTAAAGCTGGGCGCACACATCAGCCCCACAGACAAAGATTGTAAAAACCCTCCAAACCACTGACCAGGTCTCCCCGATACTGTTATGGGGCAGATTAACAGGTTTCTTTCTCATCCTCCACAGGTTCCTGAGCCTCTGACCCTGCCAGATGGAGCTAGACATGATGGCTGATCAGCAGATGTGCTGGGGTTGGATTTAGCTCAGAGCATGGTCTACACTTGGTACAGCCACGTACAGATCTGCAGTGTCTGAAAACAAGCAAACACATCCAGGCGGCTATAAGGAACCTTCCCAGCACAGACAGGGGTATCGTGTGGTCACTACCGGGGGGCCAGCTGATCACTAGTACATAGCGGGCGTGCTCACCCTGGGGTAACACTACATTCTCTGTATTACTAACATAAGGAGGACCCCAAAGATGGCAGTCACATGACTGGGCCCATTTACCTCCATGGGCCTGTGGTTGGAATAGGGGGCTGTCTGATAACAGATGAAGCGGCAGCAGTGGGGTGGGGGGCAACGCTCAGAGTCAGCACCCCAAGGTAAAGCATGAAGATATCCAGCTATAATTACACCTTACCCAGTACAGGGGATACCCCAATAACCCCTAGAAGGGCAGAGGGCTCTGCTGTAACTACTGGGGAGTAGAGAACTTGTAGTGTGTGAGGCCAGGACGCCATGTCACGTGTTAAAGGTTCCTGGCGCTGTGGCTGCTGTCTAGTGACGTCTGGTCCTAGAGACATGACCATAGTAGGACGGCCACATGATGGCGGATCAGGAGGAGACGGCGCTCAGGCTTTTAGTGTTATATCCTGGTAATAAATAATGAAGGAACAGAATCACTTCTTAAGATGCCGAACACACAAGGTATTCCTGGCAGTGAGGGCGGGTCCACAAGGGCAGGGGGTAGGTTACACCCCCACCTGTAATATCAGACCTGGCCGTACCATTACAATGACGGGGTCCCCATAGTACAGGGAATACCCGGCACACCGAGGACCGTCCCTGCACATCTCCCTTCAGGCCACACACACACACGGTATTCCTGGCAGTGAGGGCGGGTCCACAAGGGCAGGGGGTAGGTTAGACCCCCACCTGTAATATCAGGCCTGGCTGTACCATTACAATGACAGGGTCCCCATAGTACAGGGAATACCCGGCACACAGAGGACCGTCCCAGCACACAGAGGACCGTCCCTGCACATCCCCCTTCAGGCCACACACACACACACACACAAGGTATTCCTGGCAGTGAGGGCAGCCATTGCAGCAGGTCCACAAGGGCAGGGGGTAGGTTAGACCCCCACCTGTAATATCAGGCCTGGCTGTACCATTACAATGACAGGGTCCCCATAGTACAGGGAATACCCGGCACACAGAGGACCGTCCCAGCACACAGAGGACCGTCCCTGCACATCCCCCTTCAGGCCACACACACACACAAGGTATTCCTGGCAGTGAGGGCAGCCATTGCAGCAGGTAGGTTACACCCCCCAATCCTGTATCATCAGGCCTGGCTGTACCATTACAATGACGGGGTCCCCATAGTACAGGGAATACCCGGCACACAGAGGATCGTCCCTGCACACAGAGGACCGTCCCAGCACATCCCCCTTCAGGACACACAGAGGACCGTCCCTGCACATCCCCCTTCAGGCCACACTAGAGGATTTCTGTTGCAGATTTTGTCATTTTTAATTGGATCTTTGCAGAGTTTGGTGAAGTCTCAGAATCTGGATGTAAAATACAGATGGAAATAATGTGTGTGCAAGTGCATGCAGGCGCCCCACAGACCATCAGCTGATCAGTGTAGGGGCCCCCAGGGGCCAATCACTGCAGGACCCGCCCCTCTAATAAATAAATGTACCCAACTTTCCCGCATTGGTGAGGACCCAGCTGGCAGATTAACCCCATCGTGTCTGCTGCTGACTAGAAGGAAACCTACTGCAGACAATGGGAGGCAAAATCCACCTGCAAATACAGAGGTGTGAACGTGGGCCAAGTGCGGAGGGGCTGCCTAGTAACAGCCGGGTGCCCGGCACACACACACGGCCCGGGGTAGTACGACAGTCCCCGGCAGACTCCCGTCCTCTCACACCAGGCCTGCCCGTTACCTCCGGGGCTGGAGACTCCTCACAAAGAGATCGGCGGCATCTCCGGAGCGGCCACGGCGGCGCAGCCAATGAGGTCACAGCCTGAGCCCGGAGACCCGCCCCTTCCGGCACCGCCAGCCAATCACAGGCGCCGGCTCGCAGCCTCAGCACCGGGACCCGCCCTGTCCGGAGCCCCCGCCCCCCCTCGCCGTCATGTACCGGAGGCTCCTCTAGCGGCTGTTCACACCACCACATGCGATTACACTACATTACATGGTAAGCTAATGAGAAGAAACGGAAGAAAAGCCGAATCACTGCCGCACCCCGGAGCTAGTGATGACATCAGAGCCGGGCGTCTCCATGGTAACAGACTACGCCCCCCGCAGGTGTAGTCGGGCCCTGCTGCCCCTTCTGTCAGTCATGTGAATGGGTTGTTATGGAGACCCCGGTGTCACACGTGTTGTCACATGTCGCCTCTCCGCGCGGAAACCGGTTTCTTTGGCACAAAGTTGCACCTGCAGGTCAGTGTGACGGCGGGGAAAACCAAACCAGGCCCCGGCGATAATGACCACAAGTCGCCCCCTGTCTGTCCGGTGTGACCGCTCCCTTATCCCCATGACCGGTGCGCGTACACGGAGCCAGCCATCTCTATGGGCCCGGACACAACCACACGTCTGTTACCACGCTGATGGATCCCCCAAGGTGACACCCCTGTTGTACCCACAATCTGACCATCACATGTCTTAGGAGTGTAGGAGGAAACCCACGCAAACACGGGGAGAACATACAAACTACATGCAAAGGAAAGGATGTTGTCCTGGGCAGGATTCAAACCCAGGACTCCAGCACTGCAAGGCTACAATGCTGACCACTGAGCCACCTGCAATCTGACAGTATTATCGGAGTAGGGGGCGCTCTCCTGAGAGTGGATCTAGACATGGCCGGCCCTGTAACTACTAGGAACAAATACAAGGTTCATATTAGTGATCAGGAAAGATGGTGGCCAAGGGGAGCAGCTCTAGGATGTGCAGGGCGGTCACTCCGATGTCCTAGGCAGAGGCGGCCATGACGGTGCCTACCCAGGATATCAGGGGCAGTTATGGAGAGAGGACACGACTAAGAAGCTGAAGCAGCGCCCACCCGGCAGGGTCCCTTTAAGAGGTCTGTTACAGGGGTTGTACCAAGTTTAGAAGATATCCCCCCTTGATTTTTGGGGATGTGACCGCTGGGACCCCAGTGATCCTGAGAACAAGGGTGTGGCACTCCAGTCCTGAGCCCACTACTCAGTCATTCTGTATGTGGGCACCATCCAGGACCGGAGAAAAGGGATTGTACCAAGCTTACACCACAAGTGTCTGACCTGAAAGCTATACCAGCCGGGGACAGATCTCAGGCTACAAAGTCAGGTTGTCCTCCATCCCCACAACAACTCCAGAGCAGAAATCACAAAGCAGCACAAGACAATCCCCCCCAATGGATTCTTCCCTGTTTAAAGGGGTTTGTATTCCAGGCTAGATCATCAATCCCAGATAGGTGGGGGGGGGGGGGGGGGGGAATCTGACCCCCCCCTCGCTGATCAGTGGTGCTCTGCAAGTGAGCAGGAAGCAGACAGCGCTGTTCTGTGCAGTGGACAGACCGGGTACTGCAGACCGGCTCACTCACATGAATGGGACCTAAGCTGCAGTGACTCTCACCCACCACTACTCAGAACGGCGCTGTCCGCTTCCTGCCCCATTCTCTATCAGCTGCTGACAACAGAGTATTCAATGGATTGATGGGTGTCAGACCCTCCACAGACCCGATATTAGTGACCCATCAATATTCTTAGCCCAGTACGCCCCTTTAAGGGTATCTAAGCTACTGTGTGCCCTGAGAGACTGTGACAGGACAGACGTTGGCCGTCTGTATATACCCAGTGTACACACCCCAGAGACCGCAGCACTCTACACACTAGGAGGATGGGTCACCCGTATAATATTAACCCCTCAGTGACCTCAGCAGGACACAAGTGACAAATAACCCTCTAATCCCTGGTTACACAGATATTAGGGCGGAGAGGAGGAGCAGGTAGAACCACAGACCGGGGCGGGGGCAGGACAGTGACCAGGAGAATATCCAGGACACCGCAACAGCCCTGCAGCAGTCACACAATGGAGAAACAGGACAAGCAGAGTCTGACCCACAGTCACAGGCGGGATCGTACCCCAGAGCTGCGTCAGTCCGGTGTACGGCTGTCATTGGAAACTGTCAACAAGCAGGTCCCTGGTCTCTTTCAAGAATCAAATCAAGATATAAAAACATTAACCCCCTTCCTGCCACAGAGTTTTTCATTTTTCACTCCTCCCCTTCCAGAACTAGTTTACCTTTGGGTTCTTAGCTGAATGAGGGCTTCACCTCTGTACTACATAACGGGATTATTTCATATTCTGGATCATGTACTGGGAAATTACCACCCCCCAAAAAAAACAAACAAACAAAAAAACCCTAAACACACAGAATGGGGCGTTTCTAGCGTTCATTGTATGGCCAATGTGACAGGTTACCGAATCCCGCAGTACAATGACAGCACCAACATTACAGAGAGAGTCACACCTTCTACACCAAAAATTATTCACCCCCAGAAATTATTTATTTATTTATAATTCAAACATTTTATTTGGTTTTTCGAGCATTTTTAGAAGAACAGTCCAAAGGATAAAATAGTGCAAGGAGTCTTACACCCCCCCCCCCATGCGTCAGAAAGACCATTCCATGCGAAGATGGAGGCGGCGCTGGAGAGTTCTCTCGCAGCATTAGGAACGCCCCCAGTGCTGCAGGAGTGCTGCATTTGCATACCAACGAAAACCGGGATTGGCGGCACGGAGAAGACAGCTAAAGGAAGGAGAAGAATAGACTGAGGCTATCCCAAGGTGTCAACTAGGGAAAAAAAGTTTTTAATGGTAGAATCCCTTTAAGGCTATTCCTATGTCTTATCAAGAAAAAAAACATTATGTGATTTTAATAGTACAATCCCTTTAATTTATCTTAAGGATCCCTTCACACCACGTAAGCGCGCCACTCATTTACACATGTCTGAGCACGGCGCTTCAAAACAGAGCCCATTGATTTCAATGGGAAGCGCGCGTATATCAGCATATATACAATCTGCTCTATAACCTGTAGATAGGACACTATATACAATCTGCTCTCTATAACCTGTAGATAGGACACTATATACAATCTGCTCCTCTATAACCTGTAGATAGGACACTATATACAATCTGCTCTATAACCTGTAGATAGGACCCTATATACAATCTGCTCCTCTATAACCTGTAGATAGGACACTATATACAATCTGCTCTATAACCTGTAGATAGGACACTATATACAATCTGCTCCTCTATAACCTGTAGATAGGACACTATATACAATCTGCTCCTCTATAACCTGTAGATAGGACACTATATACAATCTGCTCCTCTATAACCTGTAGATAGGACACTATATACAATCTGCCCCTCTATAACCTGTAGATAGGACACTATATACAATCTGCTCCTCTATAACCTGTAGATAGGACACTATATACAATCTGCTCCTCTATAACCTGTAGATAGGACACTATATACAATCTGCTCCTCTATAACCTGTAGATAGGACACTATATACAATCTGCCCCTCTATAACCTGTAGATAGGACACTATATACAATCTGCCCCTCTATAACCTGTAGATAGGACACTATATACAATCTGCCCCTCTATAACCTGTAGATAGGACACTATATACAATCTGCTCCTTTATAACCTGTAGATAGGACACTATATACAATCTGCTCTATAACCTGTAGATAGGACACTATATACAATCTGCTCCTCTATATCCTGTAGATAGGACACTATATACAATCTGCTCCTCTATAACCTATAGATAGGACACTATATACAATCTGCCCCTCTATAACCTGTAGATAGGACACTATATACAATCTGCCCCTCTATAACCTGTAGATAGGACACTATATACAATCTGCTCCTCTATAACCTGTAGATAGGACACTATATACAATCTGCCCCTCTATAACCTGTAGATAGGACACTATATACAATCTGCTCCTCTATAACCTGTAGATAGGACACTATATACAATCTGCTCCTCTATAACCTGTAGATAGGACACTATATACAATCTGCTCTATAACCTGTAGATATGACACTATATACAATCTGCTCCTCTATAACCTGTAGATATGACACTATATACAATCTGCTCCTCTATAACCTGTAGATAGGACACTATATACAATCTGCTCTATAACCTGTAGATATGACACTATATACAATCTGCTCCTCTATAACCTGTAGATAGGACACTATATACAATCTGCCCCTCTATAACCTGTAGATAGGACACTATATACACTCTGCTCTATAACCTGTAGATAGGACACTATATACAATCTGCTCCTCTATAACCTGTAGATAGGACACTATATACAATCTGCTATATAACCTGTAGATAGGACACTATATACAATCTGCTCCTCTATAACCTGTAGATAGGACACTATATACAATCTGCTCCTCTATAACCTGTAGATAGGACACTATATACAATCTGCTCCTCTATAACCTGTAGATAGGACACTATATACAATCTGCTCCTCTATAACCTGTAGATAGGACACTATATACAATCTGCCCCTCTATAACCTGTAGATAGGACACTATATACAATCTGCTCCTCTATAACCTGTAGATAGGACACTATATACAATCTGCTCTATAACCTGTAGATAGGACACTATATACAATCTGCTCCTCTATAACCTGTAGATAGGACACTATATACAATCTGCTCCTCTATAACCTGTAGATAGGACACTATATACAATCTGCTCTATAACCTGTAGATGGGACACTATATACAATCTGCTCCTTTATAACCTGTAGATAGGACACTATATACAATCTGCTCCCCTATAACCTGTAGATAGGACACTATATACAATCTGCTCCTCTATAACCTATAGATAGGACACTATATACAATCTGCTTCTCTATAACCTGTAGATAGGACACTATATACAATCTGCTCCTCTATAACCTGTAGATAGGACACTATATACAATCTGCTCCTCTATAACCTGTAGATAGGACACTATATACAATCTGCTCCTCTATAACCTGTGGATAGGACACTATATACAATCTGCTCCTCTATAACCTGTAGATAGGACACTATATACAATCTGCCCCTCTATAACCTGTACATAGGACACTATATACAATCTGCCCCTCTATAACCTGTAGATAGGACACTATATACAATCTGCCCCTCTATAACCTGTAGATAGGACACTATATACAATCTGCCCCTCTATAACCTGTAGATAGGACACTATATACAATCTGCTCTATAACCTGTAGATAGGACACTATATACAATCTGCTCCTCTATAACCTGTAGATAGGACACTATATACAATCTGCTCCTCTATAACCTGTAGATAGGACACTATATACAATCTGCCCCTCTATATCCTGTAGATAGGACACCATATACAATCTGCTCCTCTATAACCTGTAGATAGGACACTATATACAATCTGCTCCTCTATAACCTGTAGATAGGACACTATATACAATCTGCCCCTCTATATCCTGTAGATAGGACACTATATACAATCTGCTCCTCTATAACCTGTAGATAGGACACTATATACAATCTGCTCCTCTATAACCTGTAGATAGGACACTATATACAATCTGCTCCTCTATATCCTGTAGATAGGACACTATATACAATCTGCCCCTCTATAACCTGTAGATAGGACACTATATACAATCTGCTCTATAACCTGTAGATAGGACACTATATACAATCTGCTCCTCTATAACCTGTAGATAGGACACTATATACAATCTGCTCCTCTATAACCTGTAGATAGGACACTATATACAATCTGCTCCTCTATAACCTGTAGATAGGACACTATATACAATCTGCTCCTCTATAACCTATAGATAGGACACTATCATCATAGGGGCGCCAGTTTTTTCTGTTTAATACTCTTTATACCTTTTTTGTGTGTTTTTATCTCCTGATTTCCGTCCCCTGAAGAGTAAACACGGCCATGTCAGGAGTCAGTGAGTTACCCAAGTTAGGGCAGATTCTTGTAGACTGTTTAGGTTCCACTCAGGGTGGGGACTGTATAGCGCTGCGGCTCTGAGGGAGGTTATTAAGGATATTTCGGGTCCCCTTCTGATCAGGGTGTGATAGGGATCGTTTGGTCCCCATCTAATTCACACACATTGATTATATAAGACCCCCTGCTCTGTATGCCATCTGACTCGGGGACCGTCCTTCACACCAAAGTACAGGAACCACAGGCCCTGACGGCCTCAAATGGCACTCTGGGGCTTCCGTACAGCTAGGCCTGTCCCTGGGGTCATTTTAATATTGTCACTTGAGGTCGCAGGTTTTTGGGGGGTTTCTGTGGCATTTCCAGGGTTGCACCTGCACCTCATGTACAGCACTTTTTAGTAGTTTTATGGACACCATCCGGTTTTTGTTTGCTCCTCAGGTTGGAGTATACTGTTAGGGGTTAATACAGACTCATGAACTTACTGGAATTGAGCAAATCTGCCCCTTAATATCAGTGAATATCTACAGCTCAGTGACCGCTCCACGTCCTCAAACGCCTGCCCAAGGCTCCAGGGAAGAAAACAAGAATCAAAATCACACAAAACTCAGGGGTGTCTAAGACAGAAGAGTCACACGCCCCTACCCCAGCGCTCCAATGTACAGTCCGGGCTCACAGGACCTCTCTGAGGGGGGGGTCACTCATCACCATTTGGACTCTCCACTTCTGACCCTACAAGATGCAGCTCAGGAAGAAACAAGGACCAGAGCTGTACAATGGACTGGGGGCAGGTGGGTACATCTCTGGCACACAACCAGTCAGACCCAGAGTGGAGACGCTCCAATGACCGATGGGCCCAATCAGTGGTGTCAGCGATTACTGGGGAGGGACAGGTGACCTATCTGAGTGACATCACAGATCCCTCAGCAGTCATGTGACCCTCTCCAGTACTCCGTGACAGGACAACTTGATAAGATTCCTGGAGATCCCTTGGTTAGCTCTGCAGTCTTGCAGCGCTGGAGTCCTGGGTTCGAATCCCACCAGGAACAACATCTGTAAGGAGTTTGTATGTTCTCCCCGTGTTTGCCTGGATTTCCTCCCATTCTACAAAGACATACTTACATGAAAAAATAAAAAGTACACAGTGATCCCTATATATATATATATTATCCCTATATGGGGCGCACAAGCTGTGAAGCAAACAAGTGTCCAGGAGGCGGTCCATCACATGCAGAAGAGCCCCCTCCCCTGACTGACAGCCCTAACATCCAAAAGGGATAGTATTCAGTGCAGTGGGTGGGATCAGAGCCCCAGCAATACACATAGGCTCCACCTCCTGAGCACTTGTGGCCATCAGGGTCAATAAACCATGGATTTCTCAGCCATGTAACCTGCAGGATCCATAAGCCCCTGGTATGTTAATATTGCCCCCTATATAGCACTGCAGCAATCACAGGGGAGGGGGCACAAAAAGTTCTCCAAAATATTACTGGTTTATACCCAAGTCATGAGACCTCACACCAAGAGAACCGGGTAGGACCATGGAGCTAATGCCAGGCAGCCTCATACATGACGAGTATCTGACAGGTCACCTATACATCACATATGTAATACATACTGACCGGCCTCACACATGACAGGTCACCTATACATCACATATACAATATATACCCACCAGCCTCATACATTATGAGTATCACATGTACAGTATATACCGACCGGCCTCATACATGATGAGTATCTGACAGGTCACCTATACAATATATACTGACCGGCCTCATACATGATGGGTATAAGATATGACATGTCCCATATACATCTCCCTTATTCCTCACAGCGGCCCCTCCTGTCCCCTCACACAGCGGCCCCTCCTGTCCCCTCACCTGTCCCCCTCACACAGCGGCCCCTCCTGTCCCCTCACACAGCGGCCCCTCCTGTCCCCTCACCTGTCCCCCTCACACAGCGGCCCCTCCTGTCCCCTCACCTGTCCCCCTCACACAGCGGCCCCTCCTGTCCCCTCACCTGTCCCCTCACACAGCGGCCCCTCCTGTCCCCTCACCTGTCCCCTCACACAGCGGCCCCTCCTGTCCCCTCACCTGTCCCCCTCACACAGCGGCCCCTCCTGTCCCCTCACCTGTCCCCTCACACAGCGGCCCCTCCTGTCCCCTCACCTGTCCCCTCACACAGCGGCCCCTCCTGTCCCCTCACCTGTCCCCCTCACACAGCGGCCCCTCCTGTCCCCTCACCTGTCCCCCTCACACAGCGGCCCCTCCTGTCCCCCTCACACAGCGGCCCCTCCTGTCCCCTCACCTGTCCCCCTCACACAGCGGCCCCTCCTGTCCCCTCACACAGCGGCCCCTCCTGTCCCCTCACCTGTCCCCTCACACAGCGGCCCCTCCTGTCCCCTCACCTGTCCCCCTCACACAGCGGCCCCTCCTGTCCCCTCACCTGTCCCCCTCACACAGCGGCCCCTCCTGTCCCCTCACCTGTCCCCTCACACAGCGGCCCCTCCTGTCCCCTCACCTGTCCCCTCACACAGCGGCCCCTCCTGTCCCCTCACCTGTCCCCCTCACACAGCGGCCCCTCCTGTCCCCTCACCTGTCCCCCTCACACAGCGGCCCCTCCTGTCCCCCTCACACAGCGGCCCCTCCTGTCCCCTCACCTGTCCCCCTCACACAGCGGCCCCTCCTGTCCCCTCACACAGCGGCCCCTTCTGTCCCCTCACCTGTCCCCTCACACAGCGGCCCCTCCTGTCCCCTCACCTGTCCCCTCACACAGCGGCCCCTCCTGTCCCCTCACCTGTCCCCCTCACACAGCGGCCCCTCCTGTCCCCCTCACACAGCGGCCCCTCCTGTCCCCCTCACACAGCGGCCCCTCCTGTCCCCCTCACCTGTCCCCTCACACAGCGGCCCCTCCTGTCCCCTCACACAGCGGCCCCTCCTGTCCCCTCACCTGTCCCCTCACACAGCGGCCCCTCCTGTCCCCTCACCTGTCCCCTCACACAGCGGCCCCTCCTGTCCCCTCACACAGCGGCCCCTCCTGTCCCCTCACACAGCGGCCCCTCCTGTCCCCTCACACAGCGGCCCCTCCTGTCCCCTCACCTGTCCCCTCACACAGCGGCCCCTCCTGTCCCCTCACACAGCGGCCCCTCCTGTCCCCCTCACACAGCGGCCCCTCCTGTCCCCCTCACACAGCGGCCCCTCCTGTCCCCTCACACAGCGGCCCCTCCTGTCCCCTCACACAGCGGCCCCTCCTGTCCCCTCACCTGTCCCCTCACACAGCGGCCCCTCCTGTCCCCTCACACAGCGGCCCCTCCTGTCCCCTCACACAGCGGCCCCTCCTGTCCCCTCACCTGTCCCCTCACACAGCGGCCCCTCCTGTCCCCTCACCTGTCCCCCTCACACAGCGGCCCCTCCTGTCCCCTCACCTGTCCCCCTCACACAGCGGCCCCTCCTGTCCCCTCACACAGCGGCCCCTCCTGTCCCCTCACCTGTCCCCCTCACACAGCGGCCCCTCCTGTCCCCTCACCTGTCCCCCTCACACAGCGGCCCCTCCTGTCCCCTCACCTGTCCCCCTCACACAGCGGCCCCTCCTGTCCCCTCACCTGTCCCCCTCACACAGCGGCCCCTCCTGTCCCCTCACCTGTCCCCCTCACACAGCGGCCCCTCCTGTCCCCTCACCTGTCCCCCTCACACAGCGGCCCCTCCTGTCCCCTCACCTGTCCCCCTCACACAGCGGCCCCTCCTGTCCCCTCACCTGTCCCCCTCACACAGCGGCCCCTCCTGTCCCCTCACCTGTCCCCCTCACACAGCGGCCCCTCCTGTCCCCTCACCTGTCCCCCTCACACAGCAGCCCCTCCTGTCCCCTCACCTGTCCCCCTCACACAGCGGCCCCTCCTGTCCCCTCACCTGTCCCCCTCACACAGCGGCCCCTCCTGTCCCCTCACCTGTCCCCCTCACACAGCGGCCCCTCCTGTCCCCTCACCTGTCCCCCTCACACAGCGGCCCCTCCTGTCCCCTCACCTGTCCCCCTCACACAGCGGCCCCTCCTGTCCCCTCACCTGTCCCCCTCACACAGCGGCCCCTCCTGTCCCCTCACACAGCGGCCCCTCCTGTCCCCTCACCTGTCCCCCTCACACAGCGGCCCCTCCTGTCCCCTCACCTGTCCCCCTCACACAGCGGCCCCTCCTGTCCCCTCACCTGTCCCCCTCACACAGCGGCCCCTCCTGTCCCCTCACACAGCGGCCCCTTCTGTCCCCTCACCTGTCCCCCTCACACAGCGGCCCCTCCTGTCCCCTCACCTGTCCCCCTCACACAGCAGCCCCTCCTGTCCCCTCACCTGTCCCCCTCACACAGCGGCCCCTCCTGTCCCCTCACCTGTCCCCCTCACACAGCGGCCCCTCCTGTCCCCTCACCTGTCCCCCTCACACAGCGGCCCCTCCTGTCCCCTCACCTGTCCCCCTCACACAGCGGCCCCTCCTGTCCCCTCACCTGTCCCCCTCACACAGCGGCCCCTCCTGTCCCCTCACCTGTCCCCCTCACACAGCGGCCCCTCCTGTCCCCTCACACAGCGGCCCCTCCTGTCCCCTCACCTGTCCCCCTCACACAGCGGCCCCTCCTGTCCCCTCACCTGTCCCCCTCACACAGCGGCCCCTCCTGTCCCCTCACCTGTCCCCCTCACACAGCGGCCCCTCCTGTCCCCTCACACAGCGGCCCCTTCTGTCCCCTCACCTGTCCCCCTCACACAGCGGCCCCTCCTGTCCCCTCACCTGTCCCCCTCACACAGCGGCCCCTCCTGTCCCCTCACACAGCGGCCCCTCCTGTCCCCTCACCTGTCCCCCTCACACAGCGGCCCCTCCTGTCCCCTCACCTGTCCCCTCACACAGCGGCCCCTCCTGTCCCCTCACACAGCGGCCCCTCCTGTCCCCTCATCCTCCTCCATCACTTGTATAAGACACCCCATGTAGGCCATGTCAGCGCCGCCCCCTTCACCTCCCGTCCCCAGTCACCGCTACTGAGCCCCGAGCAGGCCCTGACCTGTTTCCTCACCGTTCGGTGCTCCCTTCGCGATCTATCGCGATATCCCCGGCACACCGGGCCGCCCGGATCCACCGCCGATTACACTGTCCGTTTGAACTGTCTCACTGCGCAGTATCCTTAAACCTGATTGGTTCAGGGAGCGACAGCAGCGGCCGCCGCCTGATTGGACGGTTTGAAAGGAGTAGGCGGGGCCTGGTGAGGATTTCTGCGCCGCGCTCTGAGGAGGCTCCAAGTACTGAAGGGGGGGGGGGAAGAGTCTTGTATCTTATCTTATATCTTATGTCTTATATCTTATCTTACATCTTGTGAATTATATCTTATCTTATATCTTGTGTAATCTGGCGAGGATTCCTCCTCCATTACTTTTCCTGGTGTTTGGCCTCTGGCTCAGTCTTTGGCTCCTCAGGGATCACTGACAGGACTCAGACAGAAAACCACCTGGACATCCTCTTCACATTCCTGTATGTGAACAAGCCCTAAGCCATTGTCCACATGTGTAACATGCGGCTCATCCATCGCATTCATCCTCTAATGGACATAGTGATGCAGGTGTGAGCGAAGCCTAAAGGTGCGGACCAGGCCCAGGGCACTCCACAAGCTGCCCCCGGACCACCATGGAGCCCTAAATCCCAGGTAGATGCCCAGTATTACCCACCGCCAGCCCGAGGCACTCCACAAGCTGCCCCCGGACCACCATGGAGCCCTAAATCCCAGGTAGATGCCCAGTATTACCCACCGCCAGCCCGAGGCACTCCACAAGCTGCCCCCGGACCACCATGGAGCCCTAAATCCCAGGTAGATGCCCAGTATTACCCACCGCCAGCCCGAGGCACTCCACAAGCTGCCCCCGGACCACCATGGAGCCCTAAAGCCCAGGTAGATGCCCAGTATTACCCACCGCCAGCCCAGGGCACTCCACAAGCTGCCCCCGGACCACCATGGAGCCCTAAATCCCAGGTAGATGCCCAGTATTACCCACCGCCAGCCCAAGGCACTCCACAAGCTGCCCCCGGACCACCATGGAGCCCTAAAGCCCAGGTAGATGCCCAGTATTACCCACCGCCAGCCCAAGGCACTCCACAAGCTGCCCCCGGACCACCATGGAGCCCTAAATCCCAGGTAGATGCCCAGTATTACCCACCGCCAGCCCAAGGCACTCCACAAGCTGCCCCCGGACCACCATGGAGCCCTAAATCCCAGGTAGATGCCCAGTATTACCCACCGCCAGCCTGGGGATTACACAAATCTCCTGTGCCCCCCCCCCCCTCCCCCTCCAATCTAGAGACCACTCTCAGTTCTCACTGGGTATCAATTATAAGCTGAATAAAGTGTCAGAGCCCAAAACGGCCCCTCACTAGTCACTGCTCTTGTGATCGGTGCAGGGGCCAATGAGGAGACCCCCCCCCAGTGATCAGACTCTTCCTCATCAGTGATCAGATCACCCATCCATCCATCCATCCTATGTATGATTGATTCCCCGCCTCTCCAGTGATCAGACCCCCCCCCCAGTGATCAGACCCCCCCCAGTGATCAGACTCCTCCTCATCAGTGATCAGATCACCCACCCATCCATCCATCCTATGTATGATTGATTCCCCGCCTCTCCAGTGATCAGACCCCCCCCAGTGATCAGACCCCCCCCCGTGATCAGACTCCTCCTCATCAGTGATCAGATCACCCACCCATCCATCCATCCTATGTATGATTGATTGATTCCCTCCCCAGTGATTAGACTCCCCCCCCCATCAGTGATCAGATCACCCACCCATCCATCCATCCTATGTATGATTGATTCCCCGCCTCTCCAGTGATCAGACTGTTCCTCATCAGTGATCAGATCACCCATCCAACCACCCTACATACCATACCCCAACCTCTCCCCCCCCCCTAAACCCAGGCCCCCCCTCCACTCTACTTGCTTTGGCAATGCCAAATGTCTATTTGGACATGCCAATAAAGCTTATTTGATTGATTGACTTCCCCCCCCCCTCATCAGTGATCAACTCCCCCCCCCCCAATGTTCAGACATGTACCACCTATCACAGTAATCCCCAGCAGGGGGCACTACACTCATGCACGACTCCAAGCAACATTATCTGTGTCCTTAACACAGTCTTTTGGTAAGATGCATGTCAGGCCGGGGCTGCACATCGCGGATCTGGAAAAAACTCTGCGTTTGCACCGTGCATGGGGTTCTGACTAATCCTATCCACACATTGCCAAAAAAAAAATAAAAAAAAAATCACATATCTACGAACCTGACAGAGGCAGAAAGTCCACAGAGGAAAACTGGAGCTGTAAGGGTCTGTTCACACAGCGGGGAATGCAGAGGACGGTCAGGCACATCCACCTCAGATTCCTCCTCATTTTTCGCCCCCTGGGGTAGATGGCTGGAGCAGACTGTTGGGTCTCTCCAGGGGTTTGCTTATATTTTCAGCAGCAGATTCTGCCATGTGAACAGGCTCTAAGTATCATGAGCAGAAGAGTCTCCTCCTCTGCTGGAGCCGAACCAAAACCTGTGCCGACCCCTGGCTGAAGATGCGTGTCTTTGTACCGTGTTAGGGTGGGCCTGGTGATTTGGTTATCAGCTGTTCTTGGATGGTAACTCTGCCCCTAGAATGTGTTTCTGAGGCCTCCGAGGTGTTCGTCTCTATCTGCAGGGTTAGAACATATGCGATGGGATCTGATGGCCTGGCTGTAGACAATGGAGTTCTTTAGGTGTTTAGGATGAAAGCTATCCCATCTTAGGTAGGTCGGGCGGTCAATCGGCTTCCGATACAGCGATGTCTCCATTTTGTTGTCCTGTATGTTGATGACTGAGTCCAGGACGTTTATTTCAGTGAAGGAGTGATTAAGCGTCAGGCAGGGTTACCATCCAAGAACTATTGAGAACCAAATCACCAGAATACCAAGATCGGAGTTATTAAAATACAATACCAAACAGGAGAACAATCGGGGGCCCCTGGTGTCACATATAACCCCCACCTGGAGACGCTGAGAGGAATCACACGCAAATTACATCCAGTACTGCAAAAAGACCACCGTCTAACATCCATATCTCCAGACCCCCCTCCCCTGTGCTACAGACACCAAACCTCAGGAATATGGTGATTGTCAGCAGCTCACTGTCACCTCCAACTAACACAGGAACATTCCCATGTGGAGAGAAAAGGTGCAAAACCTGCCCCCACATACTGACCCCTGACAGGATAGAGATCCCAAACTAACAGGGAATATAAGACCCCGGGGACTGTAACACCGCATGTAGTGTATGTAATAATGTGCACCAAGTGTCCCACTGATAATCTGTATGATGGAGAGACCGGACAGCAGCTTAGAGTGCGGAGGAACTCACATCGCCATACAATCAGAGAACGAAGACTGGACCTTCCCGTGCCAAAACATTTCTCTAATGAGGATCATAATATCACCCATCACATGAAAATTTTGGTTTTAAAACAGAATTTTAAATCCAGGAAACAGAGAGGGATTTATGAGTACAAGTGCATGACCTTGTTTGACACTCTCCAGAAAGGGATGAATCTGTCACATGGGTTCATGGCGTCCTATAGGAATCACTGACCTGAGACATAAAGACACTCTGTGAACTGATAAGAACATCACAAGCTGATGAATTGTTTAGTTGTAGAACCAATCACCTTCTCCCCCCCCCTCCTAGAATTCTATTCCTATGTGTCCCTCTGTACATACAGTACATATGCAGCCTGCAGAAATTGTTTTTAGATTTACCTGAAGAAGCCGAGAGCTGCGAAACGTTGTAATCTGTCATCAGTATTAGTCAGCCATTAAAAAGGGATCAACTACTGACTCAAGGTTTTTTTTGTTTTTTTTTTATATAGATTTCCAACCCCTGTCTGAAGGCAGTGAGCGGGTGTTAGGGGGTTAAACATGGAGACTACTAGTCCGATCTTAATTACTGAATTTTACTACTTGCAGAACTTCTTGGTTTTACAACTTCACGTATACAACAGGCAGAAACTTCGGACTCCGTAGCAGTCGCAGGTCTGTGGTGTCTCTGCTCAACCAGTCCTACTGTGCAGGATGGCTGCTCGTCCGAGCTCTACAAAGGTACATTTTATGTTTTCAATAAAAGAGACACATATTAGGGAGGAGGGACTGGCGGCTGTGAGATGTTGGACACATATACAGAGGGGCGTGGCTTAGCAGAAAGGGGTGTAGTTTTAGATGTACCAAATCTATCATTCAGGATCATCCACCGTGATAACTTCTAAGACGACCCGATTTAGCGACACAAAGACAATCCGGTCTGTCAGCAACTTGCATCGCATTGTGGTATGGATCTATGGTATAGACACTGCTGGGGCATTAGTTAGTTGTGTACCAGTCCAGGTCATTCCTGCAGACACATTGTGGTATGGATCTATGGTATAGACAATGGTGGGGCATTAGTTAGTTGTGCACCAGTCCAGGTCATTCCTGCAGACACATTGTGGTATGGATCTATGGTATAGACATTGGTGGGGCATTAGTTAGTTGTGCACCAGTCCAGGTCATTCCTGCAGACACATTGTGGTATGGATCTATGGTATAGACAATGGTGGGGCATTAGTTAGTTGTGCACCAGTCCAGGTCATTCCTGCAGACACATTGTGGTATGGATCTATGGTATAGACATTGGTGGGGCATTAGTTAGTTGTGCACCAGTCCAGGTCATTCCTGCAGACACATTGTGGTATGGATCTATGGTATAGACAATGGTGGGGCATTAGTTAGTTGTGCACCAGTCCAGGTCATTCCTGCAGACACATTGTGGTATGGATCTATGGTATAGACATTGGTGGGGCATTAGTTAGTTGTGTACCAGTCCAGGTCATTCCTGCAGACACATTGTTTTCTTATATTCTGGAGCACTAAGCAGTAGCTGAGCAGGACATGTGACTTCCTCTGCTAGATCATATGTGGTTATATGCATGGTTTGATGCACTATATTGTATATGTTATGTGTGATTGTAATGACAATATATATTGTATATAGGATTTGGTGATTATAAGAAGCTAATGATTGGCCCTCTGTTACACGGGTGGGGGTTGGTGGTTTCTTATAGAAATTACACTGGAGTAGATGTGTTTATTGGCACTTGAGAAAGGTCCCAGTCCCAGTGAGCGATACGTGGTGACTGCTTTATCCAATAAAAGGACATTTTCCATCCAGACAAGTTGCTGACAGACCGGATTGTGTTTTTTCTATTGCAAACCCTTTTACATGGAGAGGGGCCGTACAATGTGTGGGATAATCCCCAGATCTGCTGGTGCTGCTGCAATATATATATATATATATATATATATATATATATATATATATATATATATATATATATATATATATATAGTGTGTAGATATGGAGTATATATATATACACACACACACACTCTATAGTGTGTAGATATGGAGTATATGGGAGAAGCCGGACCGACATCGTGGAAACAGATGCAGAATAAGTGAAAATAAATAAATTCCAGGGCAGAGCATCGATAAGACAAATTATAAAACAAAGACGACTTAAGAAAATCTATTTTTATATTAAGTTATCACAACAAGTCTAAAATACAGAGGTTAAATAAAATAGAAAAAAAAACATCCAGAAATCCTTGTTAAAAAGATTATAAAATAAACAACTCGCTGCGGACAGTTCTTTTTGTTCCGTCTTAGTATAAAAATTAGAATTTATCTTTACCCCCCTCCCCCGCGAGGATCAGTGCTTAACCCTTCCTGTGCCGAAAGGGTCATCTCTGGCAAATTGGCAGGTTGCGTGAGAAGAAGGGAGTTAGTCTTATCTTCTGTTCCTGGGCGATCTCGGCACAGACAATGGCGGTCAATATCATTTGGCAAATCTCAATGAAGTTTTGTCCAAATCGTTAATGCAAGGCAATGGAGTGCGTCAATAAATCACGAAGCGCTGAGGTGTTGGAGACGACCTCTGACCGATATCTCCCGATAAAACAACCAAAATGAACACAAGACGAAAGCACTTTGCCTCAGAAGACCACTGGTGCGCAACAACATCTCACTTGTGCGTTCTGAACCAGAAGGTGATGAATCCCCCCCATCGGACATGGCGAATGCAGCAGCCGAACACTGACTCACACAGGAGGGCCTGTACCAAAAAACGCCAAGTCTTGCCCTTCACGTGCGTCCGTCACAGACCTTTGAAGAGTCCAGTTTTGTCCAAGTGTAAGGAAGCAGAGCAGAGAGCTCAAGGAAGAGACGTAGACTCCCGATTAGTACTGGGGAGGGGTAAACCACCCGACGCTTCCCCCAGCCCCATTTCTCATCATGTCCGGTGGGGGTCTCACACCTCGCTCTCGGTGGAGGGTAAGTGCCGTCCTCTCCAGCCAGTATCTGGTAAGGAGACTCTCCGTTCAGGGCTTGGTGGGAGCGTGACACTGCCCGTCTCAGACTGTTCTTCTTGAAGCAGCTGTTGCGTCTCTGTCAGGTCTAGAGAGGCAGTACTGGCCTGTAAAGAGACCGTGTCCGTCTTGATGCAAACATGGTCCCGCAGAATGCTGCCTCGAGATGGCTTCACCTGCTTGAGATCATCCCACTCACTCTCATCCCCAGACAGTAGGCCGAAGCCTTCCAAAATTCGGATTTTCTCTTTGGTAAAACCATTGTCAGGGACAGCCTGTGAAGGAAAAGGAGAGCGAGTGAGCGGCACCGAAGACAAGGCCGGAGTGATTTATCCATTCTGGTGGTCAGACCGGCCAAGTCACATCTCTGCAACAAGAGAGTCAGGAATGAAAGCAAGACGGGGACTCAAACTCCACACCAGTAACTGCATTACCCAATCCAGAAGACGGGGTGTGAACAGATGCACAAGCCACAAAATACACAGAAATAAAGGGGTTGGGGGTTTCATATACAAATATTTTTTTAAATTTGTTCAATTTTAATAAAAAACAAAATAAAAAATTTGCAGTTACAAGAACAAATGTGCAGAGAATAGACACCCCCCCTCCCCCAATTATAACTAATGCACTAAAGGCGGCAGACAAAGGTTAGCCATAGAGCATGCTCACACCGTTACACAAATGATCATCAGTGGTCTGCAGAACTACCCGCACCCCTCACCCAAAGAGGAGGATCTTTACCAGACCCCTCGTAGATGTACAGGTTATCTGTAATGAGAGTGGACTAGCCAGACACAGACTTAGGCAGCACCGTATATACTGGGCCAGGACAACGGCACCAAATATATACAGCCAGGACCGCAGCACCGTATATACTGGGCCAGGACAACGGCACCAAATATATACAGCCAGGAACGCAGCACCAAATATATACAGCCAGGACTGCAGCACCGTATATACTGGGCCAGGACAACAGCACCAAATATATACAGCCAGGACCGCAGCACCGTATATATACAGCCAGGACTGCAGCACCGTATATATACACAGCCAGGACCGCAGCACCGTATATACTGGGCCAGGACAACAGTGCCAAATATATACAGCCAGGACCGCAGCACCGTATATACTGGGCCAGGACAGCAGCACTGTATATATACACAGCCAGGACTGCAGCATCGTATATATACACAGCCAGGACTGCAGCACCGTATATATACACAGCCAGGACTGCAGCACCGTGTATATATATATATATATATATATATATATATATATATACACACACAGGACTGCAGCACCGTATATACTGGGCCAGGACAACGGCACCAAATATATACAGCCAGGACCGCAGCACCGTATATATACACAGCCAGGACCGCACGGAGTGGCTAGTGGGCGGATACACCTTGATGACTATGTATACTAAGAACCTCATGCTCAGCAGTGTAGAATCACTGGGAAACATTAGATCAGTGTATAAGACTGGGGTATACGGGCCAGGGCTTTTCCCTTTTTGGATACACCTTTATTACCCATCTATCTATGGGCTCGGCCATACATCTCTGAGCACTGCGACCTCCACTGACCACTAGAGAGGAGAGGTTTAGTGTAATGGGGGTCACACGGGAACCCCTTTAATATGGGAGGCCAACTTATAATCGCACTTGGCCGTCTATAAGAGCCCCATAGAAAGTAATGACTGGACACTGAGCACACGTGACCCACACTCTGTATTATAGGATGGGACGATTCTTTCCTCCATTGTACCTCGAGAGATTGGAGGCACAATCATTGCAGTTAGTTTTGGCATCTTATACGCCAATTACGCTGTCAAGTGGGTGGTCTGGAGGAGGGGCAAGCAAAGGGGTGTGATTTAGTGCTTTGACACTGTCCAATTCCGAACTCCGAATCACACCCCCCCTTGCCTGCTCACCCACCTGACTGTACAGGGCCTAACTGGGCTTATCAGGCACCAAAAGTAACTGCACAGATTGCTCAGTGGGGTGAGAGAAAAATTTCTAACTGTGCTGGTATCATGGGGGGTGGGCTGTTTAAGGGTGACGGTGCTGAAAGGTCCCCTTTAATACACCTGGATCCTTAAGAGATCTGGTAAACAAGTCCATAAGAAGTAGAAGAAATGTCCCCGAGTCACTCGCGTGCAGCATCCAGCAATACCTGCAGGTATCAGGAGAACTCAGAAGAGGAAAGGAGAGAGACTGTCAGAAGGAGTAGAGCGCTGCAGGGACATGGAGAGAGTCAGAACATCACTTGTAAAGGTAACAAAGGCTGAAGTGATCCAGTGCCACAGAACGGCTCGCCCCACTTCTCCAGCACTTACCTCCTTGCGATGCCTTTGCAGATGACAAGCTCCCGGCCGGTGCACAGCCTCTATTTTCACCTCCTGGGTAGAGGTGCGGTAGGAGGGGTTGCTGTACGTCAGGGTTCCCAATGCTGGGTCTGACAACTTTGCCCGACGATGCCTGAGAAAACAAACTAGAAAGTGATGTATAGGTCTCAGCAAAGGACCTTCTCCACCCCAGGGCAGCACCACAAGGACCAGGAGCCACCACAGGTTCCCATCATGTCCTTTCAGAGAGGTCTCACAGGATAGTTTCTATCCCCACCCCCCATTATGGCCCTTGGTCCAGCTGTATACGGATCCTCTCTCTTTAGCTATTACCTCTATATACACACCTGTATATCAGCAGAGCACAGATCAGGAGGAGCAGGCACAAGAGCGACAGCGATCCCGCGATGATGTGAGGCACGCGCAGCTTGTCCCCTGGGCACAAGGTATAAGAGAAGATCAGAAATGTCCTCTCATTAGTGTATGGGTGTACATGGCTACAGTCTAGGTTCTCCCCATACCTGCACTGGCTGGGATCGCTCCATTGTGGGTGCACAGTCCGTCCGAGGCCTCTGCATCTGAGCAACTAAAAGACAATGGTGAAGAATAAAGACTCAGTTACACCTTATGTAGGGATACCCCACAGGTTTGGGGGCCAAGACCCCCTTACTTTGTGCTTATCTCCTCTTGAATGACTGGTATATAGATCCATACCCAGCCGAGCTACGTTATATCCCAGGAGTGGGCACTTCTGATCATGGGGCGAGGGGGGGGTCTCAGGTTTGTGACAACACATTGAACGTTTTTGATAAAATAATAGGCACCCCGCCAATAATTCTACACCAGTCAGAGAATACTCCTACCTTCCTGCGGTCACCCCTGGTGTACTGTCTGCTCGCTCGCCCTGCGTGTTAGGGCTGGATGGGCCAGACATCTTCTCACTATTGTTTGTTGGATGAGGAGGTGATGGTAAAAATCCAGGAACTGAAAAGTGAAGAACAAATACTCTGGAAACAAATTCTTATCACTAAACTATGGAGTCAAGACGTGACAAGGAAGAACAAAGAAATCGGTGTCTAGTTCACGGCTGCTGAGTGAAAGCTCTGGAGACCTTCGTAGGACATCGGCGTAGGCCAAGTTCGAATAATAATAAGTTCTAATAATCAGTTCACTGATTATTGGTAAGGCGACCTTACATTTCAGGCCGTCTGGTGGAGGCCTCAATGAGAAGTCAGAGGATGGTCTAAATAAATGGACTTATCAATGATACAGCCTGAAGTTGGATACTCACTGGTCGAGCAGACTTCATTGGCCAAGTCATCTGGACAAGCGCACACAAAGTCATAGCTTCGAGCGAGACAAAGATGGGAGCAGCCGCCATTATTAACTCCACATGGGTTACTACCTGCACGGCGGAGAAGGGCAAAGCATTTAGTCCATGACGGGTTGCGATATGAAAAGCACAACAAGCATTGGGCGGTCTCTTACCTGTTTGTCGCAGTGGAGACACCACAATGATGTCCATCAGGCCTTCCATGTTACCCAAAATGGTTTCTTGACTCCTTCCCGAGTATTTGTCCACCCTCTGAATGGATTTGGTCTGCCAGTCAGTCCAGTATATCCAGCGGCCCTCCTGTTTGTTCAAACCAATGAGAAGTCACTTATGGAATAATAACATCAGCGATTCCTTATTGATGATCACAGAATCTTTACCTGAGTGAGTGCAAATGGGTGAGACACCTGGCTGACAAGCACCTGGCGGGTCTTTCCGTTCAGATCAGCGTTCTCTATGCGATCCAGGTGAGCGTCCACCCAAAAAATTCTGGAAAGGATCAATATACAAAATACATAGGAGTCAACTATACATAGATGAAGGAAAGTGAGAAGCCATTATTTAAAGGGGATGGGTTAGAATTATGGGACAGTCTCTTTATAACCCATCCAGGTATAACAGGTTGCACAACTACTGACCTGCGGGTGTCATAATCCAAAGTCAGTCCATTGGGCCACCCAAGATCCGTATTAATGAGGACTTTGCGGTCAGAACCGTCCAAGTGAGATCTCTCGATTTTGGCAACATGACCCCAATCGGTCCAAAACAGATACCTGCAACAGAAATGTCATATACTAAAAGACGTCAGCAGCCAATGAAGAGTGAGTCTGGAGACCGCTCAGCTCACAAGGTTCTTACCCTTTTCTTGGAAACACAGCAATGGCTCGAGGCTCATCAAGGCTGTTATTAATCAGAACTTTTCGGTGTCTCCCATCCAGCCGTGACACCTCAATAGTGTTTGCACCAGTGTCGGTCCAGTAAAGATTTCTTGCTATCCAGTCCACAGCCAGGCCATCGGTGGTCTTCAGCCCCTCACCAATGATGGTCTCCATACCAGTTCCATCAAGGTCCACTCTCCTAAAAACGGCAAAAATATATTAAGCACAAAGAGCCATGACACCTTCAATTATTCCACAAGGAAGGGATCACTGCAAATATTCTCAGATTGTCACAGGATTACATTTTCCCTTGTGATTTACAGAGGACCTTTCACCACCTCCATGATCCTAATCTCTCGGTAATCGGTGTCGCTCCACAGATTCCGGAACAATTGGAATTTTTTCTCTACCCAAATGTTCCCGGGCAATTATGGCTGTTAGTTGCAGCAAAGTTATGCTCTGTACTGTCAGGTGGGCAGTCCTGGGCGGACACAGAAAGATGGGACCGCCCGCCTGACAGCAGAGAGCATTACTCTGCTGAAGCTATGATTGCTCAGGAATGGTGGGGGCGTGAGAAAAAATTGCAACCATGTCAGAATCAGGGGAGCGGCAACTATTACAGGATGCAAAGAGTTGGAGGAGTCAATGAAAAGTTATCGGTCACCAAGATTTGCACATTATTTCCTTCATGACTTGAGCACATCATGTAAAGAATCTATTCCTAGCAGGATGGATCGCTATATACATAGGCCCATGTCTCTTCACTACCGGGAATAATATAGATCATTTCTGGAGCTAAGCAGTTATCCCCAATCTGGAGGCACAGTATATTGGGTAACTGGATGAAGAAGGCCTGCAGATCACCCCCGAGAGCCCCTCTGCACCTGATCACATCCAGGAAAACATCCGTGTAGTAGATTTTGCCTTCTACGCTGTCATAGTCCAGAGAGATGACATTGTTCAGTTCTTTAATAGGAACATAGACGTCCGTGTAGTCATCTGTGTCCAGGGAGATACGACGGATGGAATCTCGGCTGGAGAACAGTAAGTAGGTGTCAGGAGACGGGTCACATGTTCTACCATCATCCTTCAGCAGAATGCCGGTGGGGCAGGCACACGAGTAGCTGACTGGGTTTGGCAGGCAGAGGTGAGAGCATCCGCCATTTTTGTCTCCGCACTTGTTGTATCCTATAGGGGATACAAGGAGAAGTCAGGAGCCACATACAGACGGGCTGTTCACAGGATGACAAGGATCTACTATAACCCATTATAAAGACCAGAAGACCTCAGAGAGGACCAATGAACTGACCCAAGGCATGCGTCCGGTCTACTGCTTGAATGTCCATCAGACCGGGCAGATTGTCTCTGACCACTATAACATTGGCTCCTGTGTCTTTATCTGCTCTCTGGATTTTGCGCGTCTGCCAATCTGTCCAATATATGTGTGCACCAAGGAGAGTCAAGCCATACGGATGCTGGACTGGAGATACCAAGATACGTCGGTTCCTTCCCATCAGATCAGAGGCCTCTATTCTCTGCATGGAAAAGGAAACACATTTAGAGAAGAAGGAAGACCCCGATATACAGATACAGCAAACCTCAAATCTGAAACTAAATGGTGCGACATAATAAACTAGCCCAATAGTGAGCACAATACCACGTAAAGAGCAGCCCACTGACACCAGCCCTTAACGTACCTCCGTATGAGCATCAGCCCACAAAAGCTGCGAGCCGGCCTTGTCCACTGCCAGTCCATTGGGCCATCCTAAGTTCATACTGATGAGCACTTTACGGTCAGAGCCGTCCATTCCTGCTCTTTCCAGTTTGGCATTCTCTCCCCAGTCTGACCAGTACATGTATCTAACCGGAACAAAGAAATATATTGATATGATCTCTTACCCCAGTCATGAGAATGGAGTTCATGTTAGATCTTATTTCTGTCCCTTACCCCATCTCGTGATACAAGGCGATTGCTCGGGGGCTTCCCAGATTTTGCCAAACGAGCACCTTCCTCATGGAACCATCTAAATTTCCCACTTCGATCCTATTGGTCCCAGTGTCTGTCCAATATATTTTTCGCCCTATGGCGTCCACTGCCAGACCATCGGTGGTCACCAAACCTGAGGAGAGAGTATTTACAATTACAATGTGAGGACTGAGATTAGAGACGTGATGTACTTGTAGGTAAACTGCTGGGCAGTCGTTACCGGTGGTGATTATATCTTGGGTATTAGATCCATCAAGCGCTGATCTGCTAATTTTTCGCAATGTGCTGTCGGCCCAGTACAGCAACCCTGCAAAAATGAATAATTGTGACTATACCATAGAAGCCGCTGTCAGCTATCCCATCCTGCCATCGATCCCTGGACATCCCCATCATGCCGATAACTCACCATCAACAGGATCCACCCCAACAGCAATTGTGTTCTTCATGGTCACATTGAGGGGAAGCACAACATCGGCAAAATACGGGATATCCAGAGAAACAGAGCGGATATCAGTCCTTCTGGCAAAGATAAGAAAACGGTCCATGCCTGGAGACGAACGAGAGCAGAAAGGGTTAAAACACCATGACACCCCATCCAATACTAACTAAAGGTAATAAGATGTAAGTCACCTGAGGAACAGGTTCTGCCATCGGCTTGCAGGTTTACCCCAGTGGGGCAGGCGCAGCTGTGGCCTTTGAGGTGGGGGGAGAGAAGACAGATATGGCTGCAGCCTCCGTTGTTTATAGCGCAAACAGTGTCAACTGTGGGAAAGAAAACAGATGCAAATGGTTAGACTAAAGGGGGTGCGCCTAGGAGATCAATGGCTGATCAGTGGGCGGCACAACTTATGAGGAATCCCCTGTTGGCCATGGATGTGCAATATTGGTCCATTGGTGTAGTCGCTCCATTCATGATAGTCACGGGCTGTGAACTCCATCATCAGTCCCACAGAGAAAGAATGAAGTGACTCCACATGGACCAGGACACTTATCACCTATTCTGCGGGTCTATATAATGGCAGGCGTTGGTTTTATACCTTTAGGGCGTTGGCGATGAAACACATGAATGTCCATAAGATTCTCCAAGTTCTCTCTCACAGTTTTCCGGTCAAGGCCGGTCTTTCGATCTGCGCTCTCAATGCTCTTAGACTGCCAGTCTGTCCAGTAAATTCGGTCCTCATATAGGGTCAGGCCAAAAGGGTGAGGGAGGTCAGTACCGATCAGCACCTACAATACCCCAATGACAATTAGAGGTTACTATGTCAGTCCCAGAAGGGGGTCGATAAAGAACGGTGTGTCGGGGGCAGCTCACCGTGCGGTCAGCACCATCTAGTTTTGCAGTTTCTATGGTTTTCATTCCAGCATCGGCCCAGTAAAGCCTCTCAGACTCGTAATCGATTGCCAGCCCATTGGGCCATGTAAGGTTGGAGGAGATGATGACGACGCGCCCAGATGCGTCCATGCCAGCACGCTCTATTTTAGGATTGGCTCCCCAGTCTGTCCAGTACATGAACCTACAGAGGACAACATCTTTATTGTTCTCAACATAAAAACCGACAACGGCATCTTCAGAAGTGGATTTTTTTTTTTTTTTGCAAAATCAGGAGAGTAACAAACTATAGGAGAAGTTCTTACCCGGCGATTGGATCCACCACAATATCCCTCGGTCGGTCTAGGTTCTCCCAGATGAGGACGCTACGTAATGAGCCATCGGTATTGGAAACTTCTATCCGGTCAGTCCCTGAAAGGCAGCAGAGACATCCATCGACATGCTGGAAAATCCGGATCTAATTCTAGACTCGTTCATGGAGGACGAGCAATGCCAAATTCACTGTAACTTGTAACTCCAAGAAAACTAAGACAGTCAACTAAGGACAGCGCACTAAGAAACCGAACCATACATAAAGTGGTCGGCCAATCTGGGAAATTTATTCATTAAACTCCCGCCTTACCAACTAAATATAACTACACAATGGCCAATATCACTGCTGGGAGTTACAGAAGTCATTTGTAATCAGTCAGCAAACCCAGTAACAAAGTGCTCAGTTTCCCTGCAGCGCCTCCACTGGAGCAGTAGAGTACTACATGGTGCTCAGTGAAACCAATGAGCCGTCTGTGTAATGTGGGGTCGTCCACTGCAGGGGGCGCTCTCCACAACCAGTCTCCATTCTGACTAATAAATGAGGAGGATACAGGGTCCTAGTGCCCATAGTCAGTACCTGCATCCGTCCAATATAGTTTCTGTGTCACCCAGTCGATGGCCAGGCCAGCAGGACTTTCTAAGCTGGTCTCTATGATGACCTGGTGGAAAGAAACAAACAGAAGAATCATTGTCAAGAGGAACCAGGTTTGGAAAACACATGTTATGATCTCTCCAAGACTCCATAGCTTATGGTATATAGCAGCAGACTAGCCAGGTACAGGTATACGGAATAAACACATCAGCCGAGAGGCTGTAAATGGGCCTGGCCATGAGGTTACAACACAATTCCTATAATGCGGTATTTATGGGATAACAGATGATGACATATCACAGATTCCTGGATGATCAGACGCTATATAACAATAGAGGCTCTCTCACCTCCTGCCCGCTGCCGTCAGACTTTGCACGGTTGATGGAGTCGGAGTTGGTGTCAGTCCAGTACATGTAGTCATCCGCAGAATCCCAGTCCAGTGCGACGGCGCTGCGTACATTGGACAATGGGATGACAAAATCGGAGAAGTCACTGGTGTCGAAGCTGATCCTCCGGATGTCCGTCCTTCGGGCAAAAAGCAGGAACTTGTCAAGACCTGATCGAAGGTCAAAGGTCATCATCTTAATTCTTCAGCTTCAAAATGACATAAAGAGCAAATGCAGGAACTGGGGCTCAGCTAAGGCGGGAGCTCAATGTGTTCATGGAAGACTATGGAGATTACTAAGAGATCTCTACTGGATCACAGATCTACATTCATTGGTCCATGTGTGGTCAGTTACAGAACGACAAGTCACAGGCGGCCAGGACATGCTGGGAGTGGGAGTGGAGAGCCACAGGTTGGGGGACCATGAAATAAGCCCACCATGAGTATCAGCAGGTTATACAGTAAGGCGGCTCATACACGACAGTAAGTTTAGTCTGCAATTGTGCAGACATTGTATTCAGTGCCGCCCCTTACGCCACCACATATTTTATCGGTGTTGTGCCGTGACCGAGGTCTGCACTGAATAGCGCAGGTACATCACGGCACTGCACGGACTGTCCCATAGAACTGTATGGGTGCGTGCAGCTGGACACGGACGTATGGAGGGAAATATTAGTGACACGCAAAACCACTACGGTCATATAAGACCAGCCTAAGAGATGGCAGAGGAGAGGAGACTACATGTATGTAATGTCCAGCAGCACACGGGCAGTGTCATCATACTAAGCAGCTTTATAGACTGGATTATAGAGAAGAGATTGTAGTGTCTCCACAGTAACAGACTACAAACAAACACTATGTAGTCTGATCCTATAGACGCCAAACCTTCTGTCCCATAACCTTTGCCAATATGCTTCAAAACTGACAGAATAGAGCGAGACCCCGGATCAATCCCAACACGATGGCTTTGTAGTCTGTGGCCATGGAGACAGAGGTTTTCCATATTAAATACAATGGGGCAATACAGAATAGCTGCAATGGTGGATATACCCATTAGGGTGTAAGGCAAGTACTGGCCTATAAGGGGCGCTATAACCAATAGAACAGCCAGTGACCACCAGTATATAGAGGAGTACTGGAGACTACTTACTTAGTGCACAGGTCTTGGATCCAGTCTTTCGGAAGCCAGTAGGACAAGCACAAGTGAACGCATCTCCACTAGGCAAGCACAAGTGGGAGCAGCCGCCATTGTCCGCGCCGCAGCGGTTCTTCCCTAGAGGAAATCATATAAATTAACCCCTAACATTACACATGGATAAAAAATAAAGAACGATGTGGACTCCATCCGCTCACCATGAGGCTGTCTCTGCGGGTGCAGGGTATGGATGTCCATGGGGAAGTGCAGCTTGCTTCGTATAACCTCTTGGTTCTTGCCCGTGAACTTATTGGCGCTGTTTATACTTTTTGTGTGCCAGTCAGTCCAGTATAGACTGTCCTCAAAGACCGTGATGGCAAAGGGATGGGGGAGACCTGTGGAGCAGAGGACAGATGAGCAAGCGGACCCGTCAGGACTAAAACAAGCAGACGGCTGCAGGAGTTTGCGGCACTTCAGACCTTGGTTAATCACAGCTTTGCGGTTGGATCCGTCCAGATCAGCCCTCTCAATGACATGGTGTTTGGCATCCACCCAGTACATTCGTCTCCCAGCATAATCAATGGTCAGTCCATTGGGCCAGAAGAGATGGGTATCGGCAATGACGCGTCTGTTTGAGCCGTCCATGCTGGCGTATTCAATGCGCGGTGTATTACCCCAGTCTGTCCAGTAGATGGTGCTAAAGGAATAGAAAAATGTAAATAAGAAAAACAATCAGTCTGATAAGAATCGGAGTCTATAGGGAGACGGTCACAAATCCCGATGACGGAACGTGACCCACATACCCTTCCATTGGGTTCAGAGCTATGGCCCGAGGTTTCTCCAGATTGTGCCATAGGATGACCCTACGATGAGTCCCATCTAGATTGGAGACTTCAACACGAGAGGTGCCAGAGTCCGTCCAGAATAGCTTGTCATGGATCCAATCAATGGCCAGACCCCCTGATACCAAAAAGAGGAACAATTATACCCTGAGGAGTAAGAGAGTAACCATGTCCTGACCTTGTGACGGTCAGGCTCCAGATCGCCCCATACACTACAGCTCAGAACGTGAGACCCATCATCTTATAGACAATCATCTCGGCTATCTTATACATACACGCAATTTGCAACCATTTGTAAAAATCTAATTTTTTCTTTTTATTGTTTTGTAAGTCCACCTTTGTCTTTCACCACTTTCTGGATCCTTCTGGGCACGTTCTCCATCAGATTGCAGCAGATCCTCGCCATAATCTGATCCCAGGTCTCTTCTACACTTTCTCAATGTTAGAGCATACTGGTGGAACCACTTAGGTAGGAATACAGCACTTTCTTGGGTTGGGGTCTGAGGACTGTGGGGGACAATCCAGCACCTCTACTTCATGGTCATTGATCTCCACGTATGCTTCGGGTCATTGTCCTGCTGGAACACTACGTTGTCCTTCCATACCCATAGTACTCGAGTGTACGAAGTAACTCCTCTTATAGGATACTCACATATAGCTCAGCAGTGAGACCACCAACAATCCTGGTCAAGTATCCAACACCGCTGGCTGTGAGACATCCCCATATCCTCCGACATCCTCCACCAAACTTCACAGTTCCTTCAATCTCTCCATCCACTAGTCGCAGTTTCCCTTGTTTCTTCCAGACCCATTTGCATCGGTAAGACAGACTTCATTTTGTCTTCTTCCCATTCTCATGACACTCACATGATGCAGTTTGGTATGTTCCTGGCCCAGAGGCCGCAAGCAATGAGCTGGATGAGGCCGTATCTCTCTTCTTGTGAAATCATCTTCATTTCTGATCCTCGATATGAACCAGTGACCTTTCAGTTGGGAATCCACCTAATAACACCCCGAGCTATCGGAGAATGTGAGAACAGTAACATGAGAGGAGTCTGCAGAACTGATCATATGCTAAATAGTTACATGAGAGGAGGAGTCTGCAGAACTGATCATATGCTAAATAGTTACATGAGAGGAGGAGTCTGCAGAACTGATCATATGCTAAATAGTTACATGAGAGGAGTCTGCAGAACTGATCATATGCTAAATAGTTACATGAGAGGAATCTGCAGAACTGATCATATGCTAAATAGTTACATGAGAGGAAGAATCTGCAGAACTGATCATATGCTAAATAGTTACATGAGAAGAGGAATCTGCAGAACTGATCATATGCTAAATAGTTACATGAGAGGAATCTGCAGAACTGATCATATGCTAAATAGTTACATGAGAGGAAGAATCTGCAGAACTGATCATATGCTAAATAGTTACATGAGAGGAAGAATCTGCAGAACTGATCATATGCTAAATAGTTACATGAGAGGAAGAATCTGCAGAACTGATCATATGCTAAATAGTTACATGAGAGGAGTCTGCAGAACTGATCATATGCTAAATAGTTACATGAGAGGAAGAATCTGCAGAACTGATCATATGCTAAATAGTTACATGAGAGGAGTCTGCAGAACTGATCATATGCTAAATAGTTACATGAGAGGAGGAGTCTGCAGAACTGATCATATGCTAAATAGTTACATGAGAGGAATCTGCAGAACTGATCATATGCTAAATAGTTACATGAGAGGAAGAATCTGCAGAACTGATCATATGCTAAATAGTTACATGAGAGGAGTCTGCAGAACTGATCATATGCTAAATAGTTACATGAGAGGAAGAATCTGCAGAACTGATCATATGCTAAATAGTTACATGAGAGGAGGAATCTGCAGAACTGATCATATGCTAAATAGTTACATGAGAGGAAAAATCTGCAGAACTGATCATATGCTAAATAGTTACATGAGAGGAGTCTGCAGAACTGATCATATGCTAAATAGTTACATGAGAGGAGTCTGCAGAACTGATCATATGCTAAATAGTTACATGAGAGGAGGAATCTGCAGAACTGATCATATGCTAAATAGTTACATGAGAGGAGTCTGCAGAACTGATCATATGCTAAATAGTTACATGAGAAGAATCTGCAGAACTGATCATATGCTAAATAGTTACATGAGAGGAGGAATCTGCAGAACTGATCATATGCTAAATAGTTACATGAGAGGAGGAATCTGCAGAACTGATCATATGCTAAATAGTTACATGAGAGGAGTCTGCAGAACTGATCATATGCTAAATAGTTACATGAGAAGAATCTGCAGAACTGATCATATGCTAAATAGTTACATGAGAGGAGGAATCTGCAGAACTGATCATATGCTAAATAGTTACATGAGAGGAGGAATCTGCAGAACTGATCATATGCTAAATAGTTACATGAGAGGAGTCTGCAGAACTGATCATATGCTAAATAGTTACATGAGAGGAGTCTGCAGAACTGATCATATGCTAAATAGTTACATGAGTGGAGGAATCTGCAGAACTGATCATATGCTAAATAGTTACATGAGAGGAATCTGCAGAACTGATCATATGCTAAATAGTTACATGAGAGGAATCTGCAGAACTGATCATATGCTAAATAGTTACATGAGAGGAAGAATCTGCAGAACTGATCATATGCTAAATAGTTACATGAGAGGAGTCTGCAGAACTGATCATATGCTAAATAGTTACATGAGTGGAGGAATCTGCAGAACTGATCATATGCTAAATAGTTACATGAGAGGAATCTGCAGAACTGATCATATGCTAAATAGTTACATGAGAGGAAGAATCTGCAGAACTGATCATATGCTAAATAGTTACATGAGAGGAATCTGCAGAACTGATCATATGCTAAATAGTTACATGAGAAGAGTCTGCAGAACTGATCATATGCAAAATAGTTACATGAGAGGAAGAATCTGCAGAACTGATCATATGCTAAATAGTTACATGAGAAGAGGAATCTGCAGAACTGATCATATGCTAAATAGTTACATGAGAGGAATCTGCAGAACTGATCATATGCTAAATAGTTACATGAGAGGAAGAATCTGCAGAACTGATCATATGCTAAATAGTTACATGAGAGGAGTCTGCAGAACTGATCATATGCTAAATAGTTACATGAGAGGAATCTGCAGAACTGATCATATGCTAAATAGTTACATGAGAAGAATCTGCAGAACTGATCATATGCTAAATAGTTACATGAGAGGAGGAATCTGCAGAACTGATCATATGCTAAATAGTTACATGAGAGGAAGAATCTGCAGAACTGATCATATGCTAAATAGTTACATGAGAGGAATCTGCAGAAGTGATCATATGCTAAATAGTTACATGAGAGGAGGAATCTGCAGAACTGATCATATGCTAAATAGTTACATGAGAGGAGGAATCTGCAGAACTGATCATATGCTAAATAGTTACATGAGAAGAATCTGCAGAACTGATCATATGCTAAATAGTTACATGAGAGGAGGAATCTGCAGAACTGATCATATGCTAAATAGTTACATGAGAGGAGTCTGCAGAACTGATCATATGCTAAATAGTTACATGAGTGGAGGAATCTGCAGAACTGATCATATGCTAAATAGTTACATGAGAGGAAGAATCTGCAGAACTGATCATATGCTAAATAGTTACATGAGAAGAGGAATCTGCATAACTGATCATATGCTAAATAGTTACATGAGAGGAGTCTGCAGAACTGATCATATGCTAAATAGTTACATGAGAGGAAGAATCTGCAGAACTGATCATATGCTAAATAGTTACATGAGAGGAAGAATCTGCAGAACTGATCATATGCTAAATAGTTACATGAGAGGAAGAATCTGAAGAACTGATCATATGCTAAATAGTTACATGAGAGGAATCTGCAGAACTGATCATATGCTAAATAGTTACATGAGAGGAAGAATCTGAAGAACTGATCATATGCTAAATAGTTACATGAGAGGAATCTGCAGAACTGATCATATGCTAAATAGTTACATGAGAGGAGTCTGCAGAACTGATCATATGCGAAATATTTACATGAGAGGAGTCTGCAGAACTGATCATATGCGAAATATTTACATGAGAAGAGTCTGCAGAACTGATCATATGCTAAATAGTTACATGAGAAGAAGAATCTGCAGAACTGATCATATGCTAAATAGTTACATGAGAAGAGGAATCTGCAGAACTGATCATATGCTAAATAGTTACATGAGAGGAATCTGCAGAACTGATCATATGCTAAATAGTTACATGAGAGGAAGAATCTGCAGAACTGATCATATGCTAAATAGTTACATGAGAGGAGTCTGCAGAACTGATCATATGCTAAATAGTTACATGAGAGGAATCTGCAGAACTGATCATATGCTAAATAGTTACATGAGAAGAATCTGCAGAACTGATCATATGCTAAATAGTTACATGAGAGGAGGAATCTGCAGAACTGATCATATGCTAAATAGTTACATGAGAGGAATCTGCAGAAGTGATCATATGCTAAATAGTTACATGAGAGGAATCTGCAGAACTGATCATATGCTAAATAGTTACATGAGAAGAATCTGCAGAACTGATCATATGCTAAATAGTTACATGAGAGGAGGAATCTGCAGAACTGATCATATGCTAAATAGTTACATGAGAGGAGGAATCTGCAGAACTGATCATATGCTAAATAGTTACATGAGAAGAATCTGCAGAACTGATCATATGCTAAATAGTTACATGAGAGGAATCTGCAGAACTGATCATATGCTAAATAGTTACATGAGAGGAGGAATCTGCAGAACTGATCATATGCTAAATAGTTACATGAGAGGAGTCTGCAGAACTGATCATATGCTAAATAGTTACATGAGAGGAGGAATCTGCAGAACTGATCATATGCTAAATAGTTACATGAGAGGAGGAATCTGCAGAACTGATCATATGCTAAATAGTTACATGAGAGGAGGAATCTGCAGAACTGATCATATGCTAAATAGTTACATGAGAGGAGTCTGCAGAACTGATCATATGCTAAATAGTTACATGAGTGGAGGAATCTGCAGAACTGATCATATGCTAAATAGTTACATGAGAGGAATCTGCAGAACTGATCATATGCTAAATAGTTACATGAGAGGAGTCTGCAGAACTGATCATATGCTAAATAGTTACATGAGAGGAAGAATCTGCAGAACTGATCATATGCTAAATAGTTACATGAGAGGAAGAATCTGCAGAACTGATCATATGCTAAATAGTTACATGAGAGGAAGAATCTGCAGAACTGATCATATGCTAAATAGTTACATGAGAGGAATCTGCAGAACTGATCATATGCTAAATAGTTACATGAGAGGAGTCTGCAGAACTGATCATATGCGAAATATTTACATGAGAGGAGTCTGCAGAACTGATCATATGCGAAATATTTACATGAGAGGAGTCTGCAGAACTGATCATATGCTAAATAGTTACATGAGAGGAAGAATCTGCAGAACTGATCATATGCTAAATAGTTACATGAGAGGAATCTGCAGAACTGATCATATGCTAAATAGTTACATGAGAGGAATCTGCAGAACTGATCATATGCTAAATAGTTACATGAGAGGAGGAATCTGCAGAACTGATCATATGCTAAATAGTTACATGAGAAGAGGAATCTGCATAACTGATCATATGCTAAATAGTTACATGAGAGGAATCTGCAGAACTGATCATATGCTAAATAGTTACATGAGAGGAAGACTCTGCAGAACTGATCATATGCTAAATAGTTACATGAGAGGAAGAATCTGCAGAACTGATCATATGCTAAATAGTTACATGAGAGGAAGACTCTGCAGAACTGATCATATGCTAAATAGTTACATGAGAAGAATCTGCAGAACTGATCATATGCTAAATAGTTACATGAGAGGAGGAATCTGCAGAACTGATCATATGCTAAATAGTTACATGAGAGGAGGAATCTGCAGAACTGATCATATGCTAAATAGTTACATGAGAGGAAGAATCTGCAGAACTGATCATATGCTAAATAGTTACATGAGAGGAATCTGCAGAACTGATCATATGCTAAATAGTTACATGAGAGGAAGAATCTGAAGAACTGATCATATGCTAAATAGTTACATGAGAGGAGTCTGCAGAACTGATCATATGCTAAATAGTTACATGAGAGGAATCTGCAGAACTGATCATATGCTAAATAGTTACATGAGAGGAATCTGCAGAACTGATCATATGCTAAATAGTTACATGAGAGGAAGAATCTGAAGAACTGATCATATGCTAAATAGTTACATGAGAGGAGGAATCTGCAGAACTGATCATATGCTAAATAGTTACATGAGAGGAGGAATCTGCAGAACTGATCATATGCTAAATAGTTACATGAGAGGAGTCTGCAGAACTGATCATATGCTAAATAGTTACATGAGTGGAGGAATCTGCAGAACTGATCATATGCTAAATAGTTACATGAGAAGAGGAATCTGCAGAACTGATCATATGCTAAATAGTTACATGAGAGGAAGAATCTGCAGAACTGATCATATGCTAAATAGTTACATGAGAAGAGGAATCTGCATAACTGATCATATGCTAAATAGTTACATGAGAGGAGTCTGCAGAACTGATCATATGCTAAATAGTTACATGAGAGGAATCTGCAGAACTGATCATATGCTAAATAGTTACATGAGAGGAAGAATCTGCAGAACTGATCATATGCTAAATAGTTACATGAGAGGAGGAATCTGCAGAACTGATCATATGCTAAATAGTTACATGAGAGGAAGAATCTGCAGAACTGATCATATGCTAAATAGTTACATGAGAGGAATCTGCAGAACTGATCATATGCTAAATAGTTACATGAGAGGAGTCTGCAGAACTGATCATATGCGAAATATTTACATGAGAGGAGTCTGCAGAACTGATCATATGCTAAATAGTTACATGAGAGGAATCTGCAGAACTGATCATATGCTAAATAGTTACATGAGAGGAGTCTGCAGAACTGATCATATGCGAAATATTTACATGAGAGGAGTCTGCAGAACTGATCATATGCTAAATAGTTACATGAGAGGAGGAATCTGCAGAACTGATCATATGCTAAATAGTTACATGAGAGGAAGAATCTGAAGAACTGATCATATGCTAAATAGTTACATGAGAGGAATCTGCAGAACTGATCATATGCTAAATAGTTACATGAGAGGAAGAATCTGCAGAACTGATCATATGCGAAATATTTACATGAGAGGAGTCTGCAGAACTGATCATATGCTAAATAGTTACATGAGAGGAGGAATCTGCAGAACTGATCATATGCTAAATAGTTACATGAGAGGAGGAATCTGCAGAACTGATCATATGCTAAATAGTTACATGAGAAGAGGAATCTGCAGAACTGATCATATGCTAAATAGTTACATGAGAGGAAGAATCTGAAGAACTGATCATATGCTAAATAGTTACATGAGAGGAATCTGCAGAACTGATCATATGCTAAATAGTTACATGAGAGGAAGAATCTGCAGAACTGATCATATGCTAAATAGTTACATGAGAGGAATCTGCAGAACTGATCATATGCTAAATAGTTACATGAGAAGAATCTGCAGAACTGATCATATGCTAAATAGTTACATGAGAGGAGGAATCTGCAGAACTGATCATATGCTAAATAGTTACATGAGAGGAAGAATCTGAAGAACTGATCATATGCTAAATAGTTACATGAGAGGAATCTGCAGAACTGATCATATGCTAAATAGTTACATGAGAGGAAGAATCTGCAGAACTGATCATATGCTAAATAGTTACATGAGAGGAGGAATCTGCAGAACTGATCATATGCTAAATAGTTACATGAGAGGAATCTGCAGAACTGATCATATGCTAAATAGTTACATGAGAGGAAGAATCTGCAGAACTGATCATATGCTAAATAGTTACATGAGAGGAATCTGCAGAACTGATCATATGCTAAATAGTTACATGAGAAGAGTCTGCAGAACTGATCATATGCTAAATAGTTACATGAGAAGAAGAATCTGCAGAACTAATCATATGCTAAATAGTTACATGAGAAGAGGAATCTGCAGAACTGATCATATGCTAAATAGTTACATGAGAGGAATCTGCAGAACTGATCATATGCTAAATAGTTACATGAGAGGAAGAATCTGCAGAACTGATCATATGCTAAATAGTTACATGAGAGGAGGAGTCTGCAGAACTGATCATATGCTAAATAGTTACATGAGAGGAGGAGTCTGCAGAACTGATCATATGCTAAATAGTTACATGAGAGGAAGAATCTGAAGAACTGATCATATGCTAAATAGTTACATGAGAGGAATCTGCAGAACTGATCATATGCTAAATAGTTACATGAGAGGAAGAATCTGCAGAACTGATCATATGCTAAATAGTTACATGAGAGGAATCTGCAGAACTGATCATATGCTAAATAGTTACATGAGAAGAATCTGCAGAACTGATCATATGCTAAATAGTTACATGAGAGGAGGAATCTGCAGAACTGATCATATGCTAAATAGTTACATGAGAGGAAGAATCTGAAGAACTGATCATATGCTAAATAGTTACATGAGAGGAATCTGCAGAACTGATCATATGCTAAATAGTTACATGAGAGGAAGAATCTGCAGAACTGATCATATGCTAAATAGTTACATGAGAGGAAGAATCTGCAGAACTGATCATATGCTAAATAGTTACATGAGAGGAATCTGCAGAACTGATCATATGCTAAATAGTTACATGAGAAGAATCTGCAGAACTGATCATATGCTAAATAGTTACATGAGAGGAGGAATCTGCAGAACTGATCATATGCTAAATAGTTACATGAGAGGAATCTGCAGAACTGATCATATGCTAAATAGTTACATGAGAGGAAGAATCTGCAGAACTGATCATATGCTAAATAGTTACATGAGAGGAATCTGCAGAACTGATCATATGCTAAATAGTTACATGAGAAGAGTCTGCAGAACTGATCATATGCTAAATAGTTACATGAGAAGAAGAATCTGCAGAACTGATCATATGCTAAATAGTTACATGAGAAGAGGAATCTGCAGAACTGATCATATGCTAAATAGTTACATGAGAGGAATCTGCAGAACTGATCATATGCTAAATAGTTACATGAGAGGAATCTACAGAACTGATCATATGCTAAATAGTTACATGAGAGGAGGAGTCTGCAGAACTGATCATATGCTAAATAGTTACATGAGAGGAGGAGTCTGCAGAACTGATCATATGCTAAATAGTTACATGAGAGGAGGAGTCTGCAGAACTGATCATATGCTAAATAGTTACATGAGAAGAGGAATCTGCAGAACTGATCATATGCTAAATAGTTACATGAGAGGAAGAATCTGCAGAACTGATCATATGCTAAATAGTTACATGAGAAGAGGAATCTGCAGAACTGATCATATGCTAAATAGTTACATGAGAAGAAGAATCTGCAGAACTGATCATATGCTAAATAGTTACATGAGAGGAGGAATCTGCAGAACTGATCATATGCTAAATAGTTACATGAGAGGAGGAATCTGCAGAACTGATCATATGCTAAATAGTTACATGAGAGGAGGAATCTGCAGAACTGATCATATGCTAAATAGTTACATGAGAAGAGGAATCTGCAGAACTGATCATATGCTAAATAGTTACATGAGAGGAATCTGCAGAACTGATCATATGCTAAATAGTTACATGAGAGGAATCTACAGAACTGATCATATGCTAAATAGTTACATGAGAGGAGGAGTCTGCAGAACTGATCATATGCTAAATAGTTACATGAGAGGAGGAGTCTGCAGAACTGATCATATGCTAAATAGTTACATGAGAGGAGTCTGCAGAACTGATCATATGCTAAATAGTTACATGAGAAGAGGAATCTGCAGAACTGATCATATGCTAAATAGTTACAGGTCACATTTATGTATGAGGTAACTGATATTATTGGCTATAACATGATGGGTCTCACGTTCCGAGCTGTAGTATACGGGGAGATCTGGAGCCTGAAAGTCACAAGGTCAGGACATTGTCCCCCTTTACCATCTCAATATTACTGTATGATGTCAGAACCACAAAGTGTCACCAAATTCTTGGACCACAGAGCATCTACATGCACAATGGACCTCACTGCAGTCTCCTAAGGGCCCATTCACAGGGGCACAGAGGGGGCGGATTATGGCTCGGTATCCACATTATAACCTGCCCCCTCACAATGGTGGTCTATGGAGACTGTCAGGCATGTTGCCGCTAGTGGAAATAAGAAGCGAGCTGCCCTTTCTTCAGGCGGATTCGTGTCTGCCTGGCGGCAGCAACCTCCGGACTCAGCCCATTCATTTGAGCCTACTCCAGAGGGAAAAGCCGCGACAGTCGTGGCAGGCGGATATTGGCCCAGGAGTGAGGCGGCTCTCGGTGCCAAAATCCTCCCTTCTGCCCCCTGTGTGAACTAAGCCTATAAGGTCTTCTCCATGAATAGACGTTACTTGGTGTAACAGAGTGGAGTAAACATGACAATTTCGTGTTCTGAATATTTTTACGCCCTCAGTTCTAGCTATTGGTCTTACAAACCTGGAGTGGCGCCCCCTGGAGTTATTGTCATTCTCTCCGAGTGCCCAGTGGTGGTCACACATGCTCAGTCCCACCACATAGATCCTCTTATACACAGATGGCAGCGATTGCCAACATTATGCCAACCAATTAGAACATTTTTGTGACTGGCACTGGACACTTTAGGTGGCCAAAAATAAAGATGGTGACAACAGCGTCCAAAAATACAAAAGCTTTATTCTTCCAGTAGCCTGAAAAAATGCAATGTCTCGACCCCTAATAAAGGCAGATTTTTCTCAAGCAAGTCTGAGTGACTCCAGTAAGTCGGGGTCAGGACTGCGCGTTATTATACTGGTAGAAGAATAAAGCTTTTGTGTATTTGCAGGCCATTGCGTCAGCTTTGCCTCCATATTGGGCAGTGGATCCTTCCCCATTAGACGCCTGTGCATCATCACATGGGGTCAGGGCTGCAGCGCCGTCTCTTCCACCTTCCTTATTGTAACATTAGACCAGGACACCAGGGGGCGCTCTAACAAGTTCAGGCACCGGACTATGATAATGTAGTAATTTATTGTAGGGCGCCCCATTACACTGGACCAGGGGACACATCAGCAGTCATTAACTCTTTACAGCCCCGATTGCCCCAGCACACACCTGGGCTCTCGAGTCCCGTGGACACCACCTCCTGCACGTTGCTACCATTCAGATTGGCGCTCATGATACGATCCAGTGTGACATCTGACCAGAAGACCAACTCGTGTCGATGGTGGAAATCCAAGGCAATGGCGTTCTCCAGATTATTGAGCAGCAGCGTATACTCCGAGCGATGCGGCAAAACCTGCCGAATGTCAATCCTATTGGCGAAGAGCAGAACTGGTTCTGGCCCTAAGGAATGAAGGAGAATCCTCAGAATCTACAAGTGACCATCCATGACCCCAGAAAGCCCACTGCGACCCTGGCAGAGATCTTACCTAATGCCTTGCAGCTTCGCTTGTCCGGTCGCAGTTGATATCCGGACTCACAAAAGCACTGGAAGCCGCCCTCAGTGTTACTACAACCTTGGCTACAATACCCTTCCTCTGCGCATTCATTTACATCTGTGTGGACCCAGAATACAGGACATGGTTACCAATAAGCACCTCCACACTGCCCCCTTGTCCACAGGCGGTATTTGGTATTGCATCTCAGCCAAATTTCCTTGCAGTGCTGTGTCCTAGGACAAACAGTTTTTTTCTTACCTTGGCACGATCGACCGTCCTCCTTAAGTTTGTACCCTGTCTGACAAGTGCACTGCACAAGCCCCCGCACCGTCTGGCACTTCTGCGCACAGCCGCCATTGTTGTGGTTGCAGTTTTCTTCTCCTGTACGGGGTCCTGAGAAAACAAGAGAGCAAGTGATAAATCTGTACCAGCAGTCATATTTAAAGGTGCAGTCCAGAAGGAGAAACATTGACTTTTTTTTTGGTTATTTTCTACAAAAACAGCGCCACACCTGTCCACAGGATCTGTCTGGTATTGTAACTAAACATCAGAAAAGCAAATGGAGCGGAGCTGCAATTCTGTGACATGACCTGTGGACAAGTGTGGCGCTGTGAGTAAGTCGGCTGCTAATCCTGAAAATCCCCTAAAAAAGAAGAATTACACTCACGGCAGTTTTGATGTGGATTCTCGTCGCTGCCATCGCCACAATCGTTGACTCCATTGCAGAGTTTCCTTTGTCCGATACAGCGGCCATTACTGCACAAGAACTGGTCCTGAGCACATTGCGGAGCTCCTGTCATGGATGGAACACAACGTATGACAAAAGTGCCCCCTGGTGGTAAAATATCGCAACTGATGCAAGAGAGGGGTTAGAGGGGATGTCAGGCTTTATGTAAGACACCTGGGCCCCAGCCAATCAGCCTGATCACTACTTACCAAGCACAGCGCCACACATTGTACGGTGGCTGTGTCTGGTATTACAGCTCAGCTCATTCACTTAAATGGGACTGAGCTATGACTGATAAGTGTGAGGACACATGGTCTGTGAAGCAAAAGCAGCACTTAGGGAGAAGCTGGTGCAAATAGCTGATCCGTGGGGGTCCTGGATATTCGATCCCCAAGGATATTCTACTTGTGACCTATTCTAAGGAAACCTCATCATTGTCAAAGTACTTGGAAAACTCCTTTAAATCAAGTTATATATTGATTAGAACCAATGTAGCAGATGGGGAAGTGACTATCACGACTCTCGCTTGTTCACATGCAGCTCCCTGGCTTAGCCTGACCTGTCACATTCCCTTTCCCTGTCTGCCCTGACCTGACCCTTGGCAGCCATCATTCTTCCTGACCTGACCCCTTACATTCTCGCCGACCCCATTCCACAATCTATTTTTATGCCCCTTTATAACTCACCAGTTTTTTCACACCCGGTCTCATCACTATTATCAGAGCAGTCGTCTTCGCCATCGCACCTCCAGGACAGTCGCACACATCGGCCTGTTTTGCACCGGAACTGTTCAGCTGTGCAGACGGAGGTCGCTGAGGGGGTTAGACAGAACGATGAAGATACTGGGCACAATACACACCATCCTGTATATTATACACTATTACAAGTCTACACTGAATCTAGGGGAGCGGATCAGTGACCTAACCCTGGTATAGGGCTCTAAACTTACGACATGCACCCCCTTTAAGAGCTTCTTTGTGTCTAGAGAACGCGACATGTCCATGGCTCTTCCAATGGACACCATGCAATGCTTTATTTCCCCCTGTGGTGGCGCTGCAGGGAAACTGAACAGCTGTTTGCTTTACTTAGATGTTACAGCCGCCGGAGGCCTTATGGCACTTCTATTCAGGGCACTCGTGAGCTGGCACAATTCACATAACAGACTCCACATGCTTACTGCAGTTCCGCTCATCTGACTGATCGTCACAGTCCGCGTCCCCGTCACAGCGCCAGCCTGAGTTTATGCACAGTCCACTGTTGCACATAAATTCTCCGGATCGGCACGGTTGGTGAGAAGCTGCAAATGTAATAGATCTGTTTAATACCGTACAGAAGTGAGAAGAGCCGCAGCTAAGGAAGGTCAAATACAGACAGGACTGTAAGGGCTAAGTCAGGACACCAGAGAAGAGGCAGCCGTACTCACAGCAGTCCGATTCGTCAGACCAGTCTCCGCAGTCGTCATCGCCATCGCAGTGATAAATATCCAAAATACATCGTCCATAGGCGCACTGAAATTCTTCGGAGCTGCAGCTGGGGGCCGGTACATCCGAGGCTGTTGGGAGAAAATCGAATCAGTGGCTGTACCAATGGTTCACCGCTGGTGGCGCCAACTAGTGGTGTCCATGAGAAGGCTTTGTGCACGCCAGGAAGGCAACTTGCTTCATCATAAGACATTAAATGGTAGATCTCAAGACTATAGCACCTTCTTGGATCCTGCACCAGACAAGTAGACTTTTTGAAGTTTTTATGAAGTGTAACGTAACCTAGATGAGAATCTTAGCCTTTACACAACTCCTCCTAATGTCCTCTGTCTATCTCAGAGAGATTGGCAAGTACTTACGACAAGATTCCTCATCAGATCCATCCTTGCAGTCAGTGTCTCCATCACAAAACCAATGTTCGGCAATGCAACTTCCATCAGAGCAAGCAAACTCCTTCTCGGAGCATTTCCTCATATCTGGAGGGAGATCAGACTGGGTCATTACAGAAGACGTCACGTTCATGGAGGTCTTGAGTATATGGACAGCTGCCTCGAGCCACTCATAGGACAGTCACAGCCTTGTTGGAGATCAAACAACTTCACATGAAGGGCTCTGCTCCAATAGAGTTACAAAGGCAAAAACCTCCACCCTGAATGACCTTAAAGCTCATTGGTCTCCTGAGCAAATATTTGGTTAACAATCCTTAACTTCCCTTATGTTCCATTAACTAAACTCCTAACCTGCTTATGATAAGCCAACAACCTATTTACTCTCGATTGTGCCTGTAGTGATGTCTAATGAGCGAAGAGCGACCGGGAGGGGTTACCGGGAAATCTCCAATAGTCTATATAGTCAATATCTACAGTAATAATGTACAACGACATCTGCCACTAAACCGACACACAGACAGGATTACAATAGAAGATAACACCACTGACCTAACAGTCTATCGATTACTGACAATAGATGAGGTCACAGCTTCTCCCCGGCTGCTCACTAAGAAGGTCTCCCATAACCTCAAAGAATCGCCTCCAATCTATTACTGTCTATGGCCATAGCTGTAAAGCAGATCACTAAATGCTGTTAGAGCAGAGGAGAAGCTCAGGCAAGATGGCCGCCCCCATAGTCAAGGGCAAAAAAAATTAATTAGAATTAAAAAAAAAAATGTACAATCAAGCTTAGAAAAAAAGTTTGACTCATCCCCCATCCACAGAATTGATGGCAGTCCCATTGCTGGGACCTCCATTGAGCTTCAGAATTGGGGTCCAGTAGCTTGTGCTAGCGCGGGGAGATGGACTCGTGTCCGAGGCGCTCCATTACACTCTACGAGACTGCCAGACAGCCGAGAGCGATTATGCGCCACCTCCAGATGATTCATTTCAGTGTAAAACTACAGGACCCTGAGATTTCCAGAGAACCTAGCGGTCAGACCCCCACCAAATCTAGATAGGGGATAAGTGCTAGCAGCAGAACAACCCCTTTAAGGTGGCCATGCATATAAGATTATCCCACTGATGTCACATGGATGACTTCCTATGGCACATAGAACAAGCGCCCTATACACAGTCTTACCACACTGCTCATCGCTGTTGTCTCCGCAGTCGTTGTCCCCATCGCAGTGCCACAGGCTCCGGATACAATATCCATTCTGACAGGAGAATTCGTCCTCCTCACATTCTCGCGGAGCTGTAGGAAAGATACAGAAAATGAGATGTGTGAACATCAGCCTACCTTACTAGCTCACAGTGCAGACATAGACTACAAAGAAATCAGACTAGAAATAGTGCGACAGGTTATCAGCGCCCGGGCGTGGGCTTCAGCCTAAGGGATAAATCTGCATGGACATCCCAGAAGCTTATGGGTCTCTGATAGAAAGCCTGCAGACCCAACCATGGCACGTCTGAAGGTATTCAGGAGGTCAGCTGTGCATCATATATAAAGTCTCCACCACAGTACTCACGGCAGTCCTGCTCATCGGAGTCATCCTCGCAGTCGTTGTCCCCATCACACACCCATGAACGACGAATGCACTTCCCATTATCACAGTGAAAGTCGAGAGGAGAGCAAGTGGGCAGCACTAAAAGAATAAAACATGACAGATGTGTATATTACATGTACTACAAGCTGTATATACCAAGGACATCCACCTACATGTCATATAGGACCCACAAGAAGCAGTCATTGAAGAGCCAGTGTCATGGGAGCATAAAACCCCAGCCTAGCCAGACGTCTTCCCAGACCTCGACACTACCAGCTGGTACAGCTAAGAAGTCAACCAAACTGTGGCCACCATGGGTATATATGTATATATATACCCAGAGCACTGGTGACATGTATACTACTTACTGCAGCCATCTTCGTCGCTGTGGTCCCCACAGTCATTGTCGCCATCGCACTGCCATTGTGCAGGAATACACGTACATTCTCCAAACGAACTTACTGCGCACGTGAAGTGGTTTCGTCCACACGCACACTCCGAAGTACTGGAAAGCCCTGGAAGAACCGTAGAAATACTTAGTGAGCATATAACCAGCAGGTCCTAAGAGCACCAGATCTTATGTTAGATATCCAAGTCATCCTCATTCTCAGTTATAATAGTGCAATCAGCAGTCAGCGCACAGAATGGAGTAAAGCTGGCCACGGACGTCATATATTAGTAGACACAGTGAATTGTGGTGTTGCGTGTCAAAATTCAAGTGTAGCCAAAAACGTGGTATTAAAGTGACTGCCAACGCTATCACAATTGCCTGGATGTGCTAACCAGCGTATGACGGCTAAATGAGAGCTCAAGGAAACTAGACAGAGAAAAGCTAGCCATACGTGTGGTCCATAACTGGCGCTCCATCTCCCTAAAAACATTCATGTAATGGGAAAACCAACATGTCCGATCCTACATCCCTCAAGTGCCTCCTACAACGAGAGGAACAGTCAGGCTGCCACCAAACATACTGGGGAAATCCCACCAAAATGAGGGGGTTTGGCCAACGTTCTGCGATATCGCCTGCTTTCACATACAGAAAAGAGGCAGAACTGTAACCTAAACAGATTGTCAGATCTATATCCCGCTTCATAACAGAGAGAATCGGATACTGAAGAGCAGCAAGTCTGGAGCGGGCGCAAGGTGAGAAGGGCCTTCACCTGTTCCAGAGATACAAACTAATCAATTCTTACAAAGTTACCAAGAAACCAATGAAATGGATCGAAAATTTACAAAAAATTCTAGGGAGAAAGTGCCTGGGCCTTGGTGCCTGAGAAAGTTCCCAAAGGACTCTTTTTGGCACGTATACAGACACCAGTGTTATAAGTGGCACATGGATGCGTCACCCAGCTTTCCTAGAAGAACCCATCATTTATACAAGGATTTGGAAGGAGAAGACAAATCTGGTGAGGATCAGAAGAAGCCCAAATGATGGTGACCCAGATTCCCTCCACCTGTTCAGACCCTAAAAACATCTCATTTCTATCAAACAGTCCACATGGGCTCCAAGCGGACACTGACCCACTTCAGTCGCCCATCAGTTCCGTTCTTTCACCCCATATCACGCAGACTCCCCTCCCCCTACACGCCGCACACTCATGTATTGTTCCCCAAAGACAATGACCCGTTTATACTCAACCTCCATCCGGCCTGTTCACATTGACAGGGAGGGAAAGAGTAACAGCCGTTCCATAGCATACGGGGTTAATTATTTCCACTGCCAAACAATACAGACACAACAGAGCGCGGCGAATGAAAGACGAGATAGAAAGACCGCAAAGCCTGAAGTTTACGTTACCAGACTCCAACCCCAACGCCTTCATCTAGATTACAGAAAAATTATCCCGCACTTTGATGAACTTTTCTGAACCGTCCAAGAGACTCGAGATTACGGAAAGCAAAAAATACAAAACAAACACTTATCTGCTGATAATTTACAGCTACTTGTACAGAATTAAAGGGGATGTACAGGATCAGAAAAACATGGCCGCTGTTTAAAGTGACAGTGCTGCGAGTCTATGGGGTGTGACTGGTCATGCAGCGGAAAAACCTTTTTAGGCTTCATTCACACACGCAGTTCTTTTTCTGCCATTTTCGAGGAGCACCTGGAATTTTAGGCATTTTTGCAAGTTTATTTTTAAATCACGTCTCCGACAGGCAAGTTTTTGAAGTCCTATAGAGAAGTCTCTATAAAGATGCTCGACCATTGGGCGCCTCATGTTGACCCATTGACCAGATTTACAGTATTTTTTGGGCTGTGGCGGAGAAGACGCTCACAGGCGGCTCATCCCGTGTGGCCTATAAATGGCTGTCCGCAGTACACGGAGAGGCGCTCACAGGCGGCTCATCCAGTGTGGCCTATAAATGGCTGTCCGCAGTACACGGAGAGGACGCTCACAGGCGGCTCATCCAGTGTGGCCTATAAATGGCTGTCCGCAGTACACGGAGAGGACGCTCACAGGCGGCTCATCCCGTGTGGCCTATAAATGGCTGTCCGCAGTACACGGAGAGGACGCTCACAGGCGGCTCATCCAGTGTGGCCTATAAATGGCTGTCCGCAGTACACGGAGAGGACGCTCACAGGCGGCTCATCCCGTGTGGCCTATAATTGGTTGTCCGCAGTACACGGAGAGGACGCTCACAGGCGGCTCATCCCGTGTGGCCTATAATTGGTTGTCCGCAGTACACAGAGAGACGCTCACAGGCGGCTCATCCCGTGTGGCCTATAATTGGTTGTCCGCAGTACACGGAGAGGACGCTCACAGGCGGCTCATCCCGTGTGGCCTATAATTGGTTGTCCGCAGTACACGGAGAGGACGCTCACAGGCGGCTCATCCCGTGTGGCCTATAAATGGCTGTCCGCAGTACACGGAGAGGCGCTCAATACACGAAGCCAATCTCCTGCAGCAAAGTGAGGACAAACCGCTGCCTGTTTCCAAGGGAACCGGATGACAACCGAAAGTAATTGATAGAAAATGCAGAAAAACACAAGGAAGAGAAACTCAAAAAAATCCAGTACAAGATAAGGGACACGTAGACAACGGAAAGTATACACGAGCTCCTGCAGACTGTCAGCTCCTACGATCAGAACATCAGTCAAATTCTGTCATAATGAGACCCGAAATAGGAGAATAATAACCGTAATGTACGTACAAACCCAGAGCGGCCTGCGAGGAATCAGATTAGGTAAAGGACAGGCCGCGCACACTCAGGGAGAGGTCATGGTCACGCACCCGCTGATCAGATTAGGAGTCTCCCCCTTCTCACACATTATTAGGGTCTCACTATCATCTACAGAAGAGGCCTTGTTAGGATGACTTCCCAAAATCTCATTGAAAATGGTCTACAGAAGGGAACTTCTCAAAGATGTCGGCCAATATGTAGAAGACTATATGGTGGTCTTCTGGAAAGATGTCATTGCCTCCTGCGGTTACACCAGATATGGGCCATGTCGAAAACCCAAAAATCCCAATCCTTCTTTACCGGGATACCCCATACACATTGGAGTTGGGTACTCCCCCTAAACTGCTGTTATCAGTGTGACAGCCGGACATTACATTTTCTGGATATGCTGAATATCAGCAGTACAAGCAGATGTCACACCTCGAGAAGTGAAACGAAGGAAAGCGGAAGGAAGGACCAGGCCCTCCATGACACCCCAGGCAGGAAATGAAGGGGCTGCGGTGCGGCCTAGTCTCACATCCCCCAGCCAAACGTTCCAATGTCTACAGAACTGTGCAGATACATGAGAGACGTCTAAGGGGTTGTCTAAGATTAGAAGGGTCTCCTTTGTCCAAGGGCTGTGCCCAATCCCACCACTGGACCCCAGACATTGCCCATGGACAAGCTTGGTAACATTTCTGGAAAAAAAGACCCTTGAAGCTGTAAGCTACGCCCGATCCTGGTTCCATTGGTTTAGATGACAAGATCCAGGGTACAGTTGTGGGGACTACAAAGCCCAGGATTCTCCATAGCACCGCTCAGTCCTGGATAAACCAACATACATGTCATGGCCGACAGACAGAGGCTATGAATGAGAATCTGATGAAAGGACCTTCACGCTGAACAGCTGCATTGTCTGGAGCAATTCGGGATAGATCGGACTCGCCATCACGGTCTCAAAAACCGCCCCCAATAACCATAAACTAGAAGGGTTAACGTGGCCATTGTTTAGCCAGTATCGGCAGTCAATGCCTCCACTTTATGGATCTGACCTTTCACCACCTCAGGTTGGGAGAGAAGAAACAAAACGCAGAAACATCAGGCATTAAAGGAGAGGACACTGGGAGCCGCCCCTTTAAGTCTCTGTCAATAAGGATAAAGCAGAGGCAGCAATTTCACCTGCTCGGACCCTACAAAGTGCCCCATGACCTTGTATAGTGGCTCATCGCTTAGCAACCGCCTGGTTATTTACCATAGCAACCCTAATGCTATGGGCAACTACTCCATTTCTCCTTCACTAATAGAGGGGGAGGGGAGTCTAAACCTTCAGTGACTATGGGCAACAACAAACATGGCCGCCAGGACTGAGGCACGGATGTGGTTCTCTATACTAGGCCGGGATTTCTCACCAGTACCCCTAATTATCGAGGTCTCGTTCTCATCCCTTCTCCATACCGTGCCAATGGCCCCGACACACAAGTCCCAAAATAAGCTGCAGAGTTCACCCATCACAAATTACAATTTTATGAAATCTTTTTTTTTACAGAAGGTTCTAGAAAAAAAAAAAAAGGCTGAAAGCGCAAAAAAAATCCAAATGATAAGAACAATAATAAGTCGGCGGGCCGGAGACCAGATCGCTGCAGACCAGACAACTATTCCTCCTGACCCATCGCATAACAAAATCCAGCGCCCCTGCCCCTTCTCCCCTCCAACACCATCAGGTGGGACCAAGGACACCGCCATTTATGATAGAGCGTTGGCCAGCACCATGTGAAATGTTGGGTTTGTGCAGAAGTTCTGTGTATATGGGAACCGTCCGGGTCAGAAGGGTCCATCACCCAGGCACTGAATAGGTGATAAATGATGGACCGGGGACAAGCGCCCGAATCATTCCGAGCTGTGACAGCGACACTCACCAGAAGCAGAAAGCTCAGAACAACTGAACGGTGCGGGGACTGGGTATCAGAACCCTACAGACCTCATACTAATGACCTACAGGAATTGGCAGTCTCAGACAACCCCTTAAAGGGTTCTTAAAGACACCATCACTTCCTTCCTTCATGGTTTTCTATGTGACTAACACAGGAGTTCTGGGCTGGTTCTGATCCTGGGTCATGTGATCAGCGTCCGCCTCCGATCCAGCGCGCACAGCTAGTACTATGGGGGCAGACCGAATACATTACAGAAATAAAGCCACCCCCATATACAGGTGAACATAGGAGCGCACACAAAACCCCAGCAGAAGCAAGGGATGACGGACTACTTGGAAAACCCCTTTAAGACGTTAGGGGTATATTGGTTTCGGCAGGTTTTCCTGCTCGATGAGTATTCGATGGTTTTCGAGTTCCCTGCTTGGCTTTCTGTCATTCATATTAAGCTTACGGAGGATAAAAATCCGTCTTGGTCACAGTACAGAGCGCTGCCTTGTAACAAACCCTGCACCTGTGTGTCCATCACTTGTCCAGAACTGATCTGTAAAAGCAGAAAATTGTACAATGCACAAACATAATTTGCCTAATCTTGCCCCCCCCCCCTTAAATTATAGGGGAAAGTAAGGCTATTGCCGTAAATCTGGCGTTTAGCGAGACGCCGCAGGTTTTACTGTGCATTTAAAGTTTGCCCACATAAAACATCACATAAAAGCCTCGGCCTCATTCTGGCTGAAGAAGAATGGACGAGAAACAGAGGCCTTGAAATATTTGCCCAAAACCAGTGCCAGTCCTTGGGATAAGTTATTGTTGCAAAGAGCTGGGGTTCTAAAAAACCAGCAGGGGGCCCCAGCGAGATCTAGGGGTTGTAAGGCCGCTCATTGTACCCGGGCGCTGCAGGTGCTGAGAGCCCATTGTGCAATGAGGCACACTATATGGACAACACAACCTAACCCCAAATACACAAACACACAACAGGGGTGGCATCTCCGCACACAACACGCACCAAGGGGAAAGTGCTGCTTGTTTTCATCTATGGATGTGAAAGATCCCCCCACCCCCCCAAGCCCCCTCCCAAATGAAGTGTAAGAAAATAAGGAAGAATTGTGCAAGGCCCCTTTAGAAAGACAAGGAATCCCCTACTGTTCCCGGCCCTACATAGCCAAGCTCCTGGGGTCTGCTTTCTGAAGCCGCTTATTATCCGGCTCCAGGGGTGATCCGGGACTGAAACATTCCCACAATCCCCTGCAGGGGAAGATTCGCCCTGATACGCAGCAGGGGGGATAAAGAGGGAGCAGAGGGTTTGGGGGGGGGGGGGATTACATAGCAATGGAGGGGGGGGGGGCTGCATGTTTGTGCATCAAATAGAAATAATAGAATTACTTCACAGACAGGTCTGTCCGCAGGGAAGGTCTAACACTTATTGGGTTCAAAACAAAGGCAAAGCGGTCACCCATATAAAACATGTCGCCCCACGTGGGGTGAACGTCTTCAAAAGGACACAAATAAACGAGAGAGACTAAACAAAAAAACTGCGCAATGTGAATGGGATGAAACGAAATGGGAGACTAAAGAGAATGTACAATGTATCTGGTCGGGAGGTGAAGTTCTGTGCGGGTCACTGCAATTAGACTGTGAGCTCTGCGGGCAGGTTCCTAGGAACTACCCCATTACAGGGATGGAATTTAGGGTCACGTGATGTCATAGAGGGGCTAGCACTCTGTATGACCGTATACACATTAGGAACCTCAAAATACTGACTGTGTATTACTACATATAAATAGGAGGCAAAAGAAAAAGACAAAAATTCTACATCATACCGAAATGTTATCCAGAAATATAGACTGTAAATTGGGTTTGGCAGAGAGGCCTCCTCCAAAATGAGAAGCAGGTCCAGGACCCTAAATACAGAGGGAGGGTCCACATAAAATAAATACAGAGGTGACCACGTAGGAGAGGAGCCCGCCCCAAGAGAGGAACCCGCCCCAAGAGAGGAACCCGCCCCAAGAGAGGAACCCGCCCCAAGAGAGGAACCCGCCCCAAGAGAGGAACCCGCCCCAAGAGAGGAACCCGCCCCAAGAGAGGAACCCGCCCCAAGAGAGGAACCCGCCCCAAGAGAGGAACCCGCCCCAAGAGAGGAACCCGCCCCAAGAGAGGAACCCGCCCCAAGAGAGGAACCCGCCCCAAGAGAGGAGCCCACCCCAAGAGAGGAGCCCGCCTCATCAGGGTTTCCTACTAACCTGACTATTCTGATAGATTTTATTACAAGACCAATTCATTTTACCTGTCCACATTAAGGGATGTGGTCATGTCATCCAGACAGAGATGAGTATACAGTCTGCAGGAAGTCTGTAAGGAGAGAAGCTGAGCTGTGTGATATATAGGGGTATAGGATAGAGGAGAGAAGCTGAGCTGTGTGATATATAGGGGTATATGATAGAGGAGAGAAGCTGAGCTGTGTGATATATAGGGGTATAGGATAGAGGAGAGAAGCTGAGCTGTGTGATATATAGGGGTATAGGATAGAGGAGAGAAGCTGAGCTGTGTGATATATAGGGGTATAGGATAGAGGTGAGAAGCTGAGCTGTGTGATATATAGGGGTATAGGATAGAGGTGAGAAGCTGAGCTGTGTGATATATAGGGGTATATGATAGGAGAGAAGCTGAGCTGTGTGATATATAGAGGTATAGGATAGGAGAGAAGCTGAGCTGTGTGATATATAGGGGTATATGATAGAGGAGAGAAGCTGAGCTGTGTGATATATAGGGATAGAGGAGAGAAGCTGAGCTGTAAGATCTGATGGATTAGACCTCTAGGGTTGGTCTTACACTGATGTACCTTGCGAGTATATAACAGTTAGTTTTGGCCCTGAGTATACTCGTCTTCTTCTCTGGATTGTTCTAGATCTATTAAACATTTGTGATGATTCTTGAGATTTTTATTTCTTCCTGTGACCTCTACAATATCTTTACATAGCGACTGTCAGACATTTCTGGGGTCACTTCTGTTTTTGAAAATCAAAAGAAAGAGCAACTACAATGGCAGCGGCGTTACACCCACCGGAGGACCCGACCCCACTAAGGGTAAGCAGCAATTTGTGATGGGAAACAAATCTATGAAGGGGGGAGGGGAGGGCGAGTCCTCTGCTCTATGACATCACACATACACATCCCCCTGCTCTATGACATCACACATACACATCCCCCTGCTCTATGACATCACACATACACATCCTTGTCATTCATGTACAGAGACATCAGCACTACTAAGCACATCTGCCATTCAGGATATTAGGAAAGATGAGTATCATGAACCAGATCGGTGTGGCTCGTCTTGTGCTCTAGCGCCGCCAGACTTTCTGGCCTGATTTTGACTTGGAAAACTAAATTAAGAAGACGATTGTGCACGGCCTGGATAGAACTATAGTGCGGATTGTACGAGGCGCGGCCTGACTGTCATCTGTCACAATCAATTCTCCGCCGCACCGCACCCTTCACCGTCACAAGTCACACACATCACATTCCCATCTGCCGCTGTAAATCCTGCCCAAAGGCTTCGGCACTTTGTACAATAGTCAGAGCGTCCTGCAGCTCAGCGCGTTACACTAAGTCCCAGCAAGTCTCCTGTTCTGGTATTGTAGTGGCCCCCGATGCAGCACCACTGATCCCCGATATGTACAGTCACCACTAGGGGGAGCTCAATAATAACACCGTATACAGAAAGGCCCTGAGCTCCCTCTAGTGGTGGCTGAAGGCAGTGAAAGCCGCTTTGTCATTGGTTGCTATGGGCTGTGGTTGGTCGCTATGGGCACCTAAGACAGTTTTGCCTTTAGATATGATATCTGCCCCACGTGCCCCGCTCTCTGCCCCCTCCACTCCATCACTACAGGCACAATGACTTTGGGTCAGGATAGAGGAGCCCATTAGATCTGCCCTCGATTCCTCCCCCCATGTATAGCTGAACCCCAGAGGCGCCTTGTACCTCACCCCTCAGATCAGGAGATTAGGCCGCAGCCTGGCAGCAACGCCAGCTATGTTGGAGAGCGGCACAAGTCGCCATACTGTCCACATCACCGGGCACATGAGACAATAGTCTGCAACGCCAAGGCACAAGTCTGCGGAGCACATAGGGAATGTGAGACATATCGTATCCCAGCACGTGCCCGCGTCTTGGAGGAGACTACCCCATACCACTCCGGCCATCGGCTCGGACAAGCAGGACTCTGGACCTTCAGTATGCTGGTTGTCTGACATGTCTAATAATCCATCTCCAAGAGATTTACAGAGAGGTCTGCGTAGTGGGGGAGGGGAGGAGAAGGCCCGGATCATTGTCTATGGAGGGACAAGTATTTACAAGCAGACGTCTTCAGCCGACCCGACAAGACACATTCTAGACGTAAGGCCCGGCCATGTCCAACACAGCAGAGGAATGTGCCGAGATCTACCAAATAACCAGAATCGGGCAAATGCGGATAAAGGACAAGAAGGCAATGAACAAACGTAAACCAGGCCCCGACCGGTGTCCAGTCGTGTGTCCTCTATAGGACGCGTCTCGGGGGTCCCGTATAGTCTATAGACTGCTATAGGTGCCGCATTATCACAGCTCCAATAAACCTTGTGCTCGAGGCGTAAAGATGCACAAACACCCCCAATGTCTGTGTCACCGACAGCTATTCCCTTTGACCTCCTTATATACCTGCATGCTCGGCCAGGATGAGTGTACGTGTGGTAAATAAGGAGAGAAAAGGAAGTCAAATATCTCTAATAACGGCCCATCGCCCTTCAGAACAACAGGAACGGCCACCGAGATATGACCGGTCTATGGGACCTCCTGTCTAGTGCGTAGGGGACATCGAACCACTGCAATGTACCAGTATTTAGTAAGCTAAATGTACAGCAGAGCCGCTATATGTGCCGGCCCACCAGAATATCAGAGGACCCTCCGGTGGATTATCGGGTGGAGCCCCCAGAACCATTTCATAGGGTGGAGCCCCCAGAACCATTTCATAGTGTGGAGCCCCAGAACCATCTCATAGGGTGGAGCCCCCAGAACCATCTCATAGGGTGGAGCCCCCAGAACCATCTCATAGGGTGGAGCCCCCAGAACCATTTCATAGGGTGGAGCCCCCAGAACCATTTCATAGTGTGGAGCCCCAGAACCATCTCATAGGGTGGAGCCCCCAGAACCATCTCATAGGGTGGAGCCCCCAGAACCATTTCATAGTGTGGAGCCCCAGAACCATCTCATAGGGTGGAGCCCCCAGAACCATTTCATAGTGTGGAGCCCCAGAACCATCTCATAGGGTGGAGCCCCCAGAACCATCTCATAGGGTGGAGCCCCCAGAACCATTTCATAGTGTGGAGCCCCAGAACCATCTCATAGGGTGGAGCCCCCAGAACCATTTCATAGTGTGGAGCCCCAGAACCATCTCATAGGGTGGAGCACCCAGAACCATCTCATAGGGTGGAGCCCCCAGAACCATCTCATAGGGTGGAGCCCCCAGAACCATCTCATAGGGTGGAGCCCCCAGAACCATTTCATAGTGTGGAGCCCCCAGAACCATTTCATAGGGTGGAGCCCCCAGAACCATTTCATAGGGTGGAGCCCCCAGAACCATTTCATAGGGTGGAGTCTCTAGAACCATTTCTTAGGTCGGGCCCTCCAGAGCCATCTCATAGGTCGGGCCTCAGGACTGTCAGCGCGACACTACCTGTTACTAGATAGACACCATCCTGTAACCGGATCCAGGAAGATCTGCACTCAGCAGTGACACAACGCGATGCCAACTTGCGGTTTTCCGTTTCCTTCCATTTTTTGCTGCTTATTTGCTCAGTAATACAAATAATGGCTGGAGAATCTTCCTGCAGCGGGGCCGGACCTGGAGACCGTCCTGATCCCCAGATATAGCCAACACCATCGACAAGGCTCTGCCCAATGTGTACACAGCCAAATGCATCCACCTCCCGATACCCCAGGGCACGGCCGAGAGCAGATATTTACACACGTAGTGTTTGTATAATACCGCAATACTACAATACAATACCGTCCTGTTTATCTGACAGCGTGTGAGCATACAGACCACACGACATACGGTACACACACTACAGGGTATACGCTACGTATAGGAATCTATATACAGCTACCTCATGGAGATCAAGTGTTATTGACCCCAGGCTGACCGTCTGGATCTAATGAACCGCCATCGGCGCAGACGAGAGATGATCGTATTCATGCAGAAAAAGAAGTCATCAAATCGCTGTCCGCCATCTGTCCTCAGTAAGACATTGCCATCACAGTCACAGCACGGCCCGCTGTCTGCTCACAGCATGAATCTTCCTGGAATAATCCCCGCACCTCACAGCCACTGCCCGGGATCTCCTTAAAGGACTTGTCCACCTTCACCACCATCTTATATCAATGCAAGAAATAGAATTAATAAATGTAATTTGGGGCCCTCAGTGATTGTGCGGGTTGATGGGTTTCCAAGGTAACAGACAACCACTTAACCCTTTGCCTTCTGATCCCGCGGCCACAACTTCCTCCAGAACATTGATGGCTCCATTCAGAGTCACTGGGACAAAGGACAGAAACCTGATGACTCCATGACCAGAGCCCGCATACAGGTCCGGAAATGGCGAGGATGGCGCATGCACGGGCCTCATTGTGTCAGCCATGTTTTTTCACAGACCCATACACTTTAACGCATGTATAGGACCCATCCCCCCTACAGGACCCATCCACCCCCCAACCTACAGGACCCATCCCCCCCCCCTACAGGACCCATCCCCCCCCAACCTACAGGACCCATCCCCCCCACCTACAGGACCCATCCCCCCCCCAACCTACAGGACCCATCCCCCCCACCTACAGGACCCATCCCCCCTACAGGACCCATCCACCCCCAACCTACAGGACCCATCCCCCCCACCTACAGGACCCATCCCCCCCACCTACAGGACCCATCCTCCCTACAGGACCCATCCACCCCCAACCTACAGGACCCATCCACCCCCAACCTACAGGACCCATCCACCCCCAACCTACAGGACCCATCCACCCCCAACCTACAGGACCCATCCACCCCCAACCTACAGGACCCATCCACCCCCAACCTACAGGACCCATCCACCCCCAACCTACAGGACCCATCCACCCCCAACCTACAGGACCCATCCACCCCCAACCTACAGGACCCATCCACCCCCAACCTACAGGACCCATCCACCCCCAACCTACAGGACCCATCCACCCCCAACCTACAGGACCCATCCACCCCCAACCTACAGGACCCATCCACCCCCAACCTACAGGACCCATCCACCCCCCTACAGGACCCATCCACCCCCCTACAGGACCCATCCCCCCCACCTACAGGACCCATCCCCCCCACCTACAGGACCCATCCTCCCTACAGGACCCATCCACCCCCAACCTACAGGACCCATCCACCCCCAACCTACAGGACCCATCCACCCCCAACCTACAGGACCCATCCACCCCCAACCTACAGGACCCATCCACCCCCAACCTACAGGACCCATCCACCCCCAACCTACAGGACCCATCCACCCCCAACCTACAGGACCCATCCACCCCCAACCTACAGGACCCATCCACCCCCAACCTACAGGACCCATCCACCCCCAACCTACAGGACCCATCCACCCCCAACCTACAGGACCCATCCACCCCCAACCTACAGGACCCATCCACCCCCCTACAGGACCCATCCACCCCCCAACAGGACCCCCCCCCCAACCTACAGGACCCATCCCCCCCCACCTACAGACCGGCTCCATATTTGGCCGCTCATTTAAACAGCCCAAGCTCTGATCCGTGAATTCTACAAGCATACGTATGTGGCCATAGATGTGGAAGGGTCTGTCTGTAGTCACCATCACAGGTAACATATGGACCATAACTATGGCCGTGCCCAGGACACCTCATCAGGGGCCTCTACTGTCCATCACGTAACAGATCTAGTACTTGGGTTTTGCTTTTCTTCCCATGGCAGACAAATGTGATCAGGGCCCGAGCAGGAACGGTGGGACTGATAGAAAACAATATAACTCAGACACCACGAGGCGTTGTCAGAAGTCTGTTACTATGGCGACACACGGGTCTGTACAGGAGCTGCAGACAGGTCGGTCACCGCCACACGTCTGATCATCAATAGTCCAACCGGAACGTGACAGTCTATTATAATCCATCAATGGACACATAAACATCCAGAACCTGTGGTGGCATCTAAGGTGGGTTGAGTCCTTCTTAGGTAACGTCTCCGGGTCTAATAATGGACAGATAACGACCTTATCATATTCTTGGTATTTCTCCAGTCGCCTCCCCCTCTCCGTGGGCAGGGACATCACTCGGGCCTGGGCTCTCGCCCCATCATTTGTTTTTTAAGCACACAAGGCAATGTGAGATTGAAGGACAGAAGACGGAGGGCTGTTGACAAAGCTCTTCAATGTAGGAATGTTCCCTAAATGGCAGACTGCCAGGGTGCGAGGAATAGACCCTTACATGTCTGCCGAGACATTTCCAAATATAACCTGGAGCCTGACAGGGCCCGCTGACTACACATGGCGTGCTGCGTCAGAAAAAGAGGACACCGGCAACGAGAAGAGACACCCCCCATCGTGACCTGCCGTACTGTAACCCCCATCGTGACCTGCCGTACTGTAACCCCCAACATGACCTGCCGTACTGTAACCCCCCATCGTGACCTGCCGTACTGTAACCCCCAACATGACCTGCCGTACTGTAACCCCCCATCGTGACCTGCCGTACTGTAACCCCCCCATCGTGACCTGCCGTACTGTAACCCCCCATCGTGACCTGCCGTACTGTAACCCCCATCGTGACCTGCCGTACTGTAACTCCCAACATGACCTGCCGTACTGTAACCCCCCATCGTGACCTGCCGTACTGTAACCCCCCCCATCGTGACCTGCCGTACTGTAACCCCCCATCGTGACCTGCCGTACTGTAACCCCCATCGTGACCTGCCGTACTGTAACCCCCAACATGACCTGCCGTACTGTAACCCCCATCGTGACCTGCCGTACTGTAACCCCCCCCATCGTGACCTGCCGTACTGTAACCCCCCCCATCGTGACCTGCCGTACTGTAACCCCCCCCCATCGTGACCTGCCGTACTGTAACCCCCCATCGTGACCTGCCGTACTGTAACCCCCCATCGTGACCTGCCGTACTGTAACCCCCCATCGTGACCTGCCGTACTGTAACCCCCCATCGTGACCTGCCGTACTGTAACCCCCATCGTGACCTGCCGTACTGTAACCCCCATCGTGACCTGCCGTACTGTAACCCCCATCGTGACCTGCCGTACTGTAACCCCCATCGTGACCTGCCGTACTGTAACCCCCATCGTGACCTGCCATACTGTAACCCCCATCGTGACCTGCCGTACTGTAACCCCCATCGTGACCTGCCATACTGTAACCCCCATCGTGACCTGCCGTACTGTAACCCCCATCGTGACCTGCCGTACTGTAACCCCCATCGTGACCTGCCGTACTGTAACCCCCATCGTGACCTGCCGTACTGTAACCCCCATCGTGACCTGCCGTACTGTAACCCCCATCGTGACCTGCCATACTGTAACCCCCATCGTGACCTGCCGTACTGTAACCCCCATCATGACCTGCCGTACTGTAACCCCCATCATGACCTGCCGTACTGTAACCCGCGCCAACAATCAAGGGCTCTAAATACTTGTCCCATCAGCGAGCCCTGACCCCCCAGGGCCACAAGTCTCTACTGCCCAATACTTCACCACCACAGCTGCAGGAACCCTTCAGGGGTGGCCCACATGACAGGACCTCAGGTGCAGATAGTCACACTTTGTTGGTCCATGTTTTCATCCAAATCTCATTGACGTCCTTGTGGGAATCTCGTCCTACTTTCTTCTAAAGGCGTCTATTCTCATTTGCAAGAGGTGGGGGATAAAAGGCTGAAAATTACCCCAAACAAGGCCTCGTCAAGGTGCCCCTGGGGTCTTCTCTGTGGACAAGTGGCTTTTATCTGACAAGAATCAGCTCACAAAGTCTTCTGCTGCAGGGACCTTCAGTGATCAGGACTGATCGCTGGGACAACCTGGAAGGAAGGGCTGTATTTCCCTGCAGTGCCCCTACAGGGAGAAGGAGGTATTACACACTTACTACTCAGATCAATGGGTTCTCTGTGTAGTGCAAATAGGTAGTGGGTCCTCCACATGAAGAGACACTTGGGGGCCCCTCCCCAGTCCAGCTCATATATGCTGGTCCTGTATAGAAGACCCCCCCCTCCCCCATATAAAAGCTTCACAGCCCCATAGACTGAAAAAAAGGACATCTGCATCTGCCAGCCAAAAGCAACGCGCACGCAGTGATTACCATGGACCCCCGTCCGCTAAAACCAGGTGTGTGAATAAGCCCTTAACCATTGCTGGTTGGCCGCACCATTAACCCTTCACACCACAGACAGGCGGAGTCGTGCTGAAGATCTGCAGCGAAAAATTGATGCACTGCGGCTTGAAAACCTGCCAGTCACATTGTGCCGCAGGACTCCGACTCCATGCAATTCAATTTCTTTACAATCTCCACCGTGGATCCAGCCTTAAAGTCTTTCTAAATCTATCCGTCCCTGGGAAAGCTGAGTGACACACAATATGGACCATTGTAAGGTCTCCACAGTGCCTGGTACCTTCCCTAGGATACCTTGGGCTACTTGTAGTGGCCGCCATATTAATGACCATCACAAGCTACAAAAAAAACAGACGACTCTAGATGGACTGGATTATTGGATTGAAGGCAGGGGGCGCTGTACAGGGGGCGGGTGACTACACACACGCTATCTAAAAGATACATTTAAGGGTCTGAATTTAAAAAATGAGGTCGGCCCGGGGGTCACCACAAAAAACAATCCTTTTTCCAGTACTTGGTCGGACTCTGCCCCGTATGGGGTCTCCTCATTCTATTCCCCATGACATTCCTACCTCCCCTCCCCCCCCCCCCATTTGGTCACAGTCCTCCTTAACTTCCCAGGGCGTGAAATCCCTTTTATTTCCCTGCAGCCACCACCTGTGCCCAGCCATTCTGACTTCTTGTCCTCCTAAAATCTGACGGGTCCCCGGGCCCATTGGTCTTGTAGATTGGACAGGTCGCAGTCTTTGTTGGCCTACCCCGGGTGTTCCGGCAATCAGGAGACATTGAATAAATCTAGTTTGCATAAAATTCAATTAATGTTACAAAACAGTTTTCACTCCGGCCCGGCCACTTCCCATACGGGCTTTAGAGACATGAAATGAATACAAAGGACGTCGCTCGGCTTTCTGCAATGAATGGCCCAAGAGGGGAAGAAAAAAATCAAAACAAAAACTTCTTGTAATTTTGAACCAAATTCAGCGTCTGGGGGAGATAATGTGGAGTCTATTATGGGCAATTAGGGCCTGGCTGGAATCTCCAACCTATAGGACACACAATGCCCCGCAGGCCCCAGAGAGCCCATGGTCCTACCTCCTGACACAAAGGGGCTAATTGACTCCTAATGGACCCCGGAGAACAATGATCTGGTCACCCGGAAGCGACGCCAACACTCAGCACTGGACAGATCGGCAGAGAGGTCTCCATGGGCCGCACATCAAAGGACGTCAACAGGAAGAAAACAGAAGGGACGTATAGACACAGCAGGAGAAAAGAGACACTATAGGAATAGCGTATAGAAATATAGCATGGGACAGTATAGGAGTATAGCATGGGACAGTATAGGAGTATAGCATGGGACAGTATAGGAGTATAGCATGGGACAGTATAGGAGTATAGCATAGGACAGTATAGGAGTATAGCATGGGACAGTATAGGAGCATAGCATGGGACAGTATAGGAGCATAGTATGGGACAGTATAGGAGCATAGCATGGGACAGTATAGGAGTATAGCATGGGACAGTATAGGAGTATAGCATGGGACAGTATAGGAGTATAGCATAGGACAGTATAGGAGTATAGCATGGGACAGTATAGGAGCATAGCATGGGACAGTATAGGAGTATAGCATGGGACAGTATAGGAGTATAGCATGGGACAGTATAGGAGTATAGCATGGGACAGTATAGGAGTATACCCTAATCTAGTATCTTTATACAGTATGACCTGGTATCTGATAAGTGTGTGATAATCATAAACAACCAATTGATACTGGAGAATATCAAAGTCCACGCTACAGTATACAGTATGCCACCACTTATACACCCATATGGACATCATATATAGACCCCGGGAGCAGGTGTTGTGTTATGGACCCCGTGTGACATTGTTTGGTGCCCCGATATTCTCGTTGCCATAGACAGACCTACAAGTGAACATTCGGCACTTTATTCCCATGGACTCTCACAGATTTTCGATAATTGATGACCCATGATGAGGATCTATGAGCGCCGGTTCCATATAGAGCTGTAACACCGCCATGTGCACGGCCGGACTATAGACGCGTTCTACAGAAACTTCACCACTGAGCTGGACAAATCCCGACAGTGCGGCCAGTCACGTCCCAAGACATTGGCCTTAGATGTCTAACTTTTTGGGTTGCCTTCTAAGCAGCTCTCTAGTTTCTGGTCCATCCATGTTATAGGACGTCCTTACAGGCCACGTCCACCATCCCCGCCGTCCCCGGAGGCCGCAGCACAGACGTTAGGTCTGTCTTGGAGGATTCAGCGCACAGCAGGACCATTTTTTGTGTTTTTTTTGTTCGTTTTTCTCGGCGCCGCTTCCTTCTGACTCATATTAATAGATTCAAAAACTGCGGCCAATTATGGTTTCCATGGGAACTGGTTTAAGAGTGGCAATAATGAGGACAGCGCCGGCTGCATGCTGTCACCTCTCCAACATAGCGGGCCTCATTTATAAGTAGGGCAGGCACATGGCCGACGTGATGCCCATAGTAACCAGGCAGAGGTCTTAGGGAGGTAATAAGACTAAAGAAGGGGTGACCCTTAGGGCATTGGTGGTACCTCAGCCAAATACAACGGTTTCATTGGGTTGGGACAACAATCTAATGGGTACGGGGCTGCCAGATTGTCCCCCAACGGGGGAAAAGGGGGCATTGGGAGAAATGAAGGCTGCAGCAGTGGACCAGCCATTGTCTGCTTGCTCACACGTCAGGACACATGCACTCTCGGCTAAGCTGAGCATGCACGGGTACGGGGAAGTGACAGGAGATCGCGATCTAGTACTCACATATGGAAAATCATCCAAATTCCATCTGCAACATATGGAGAGTTTTGCACACAATGGCGGAGGAGACTCCAATGTCTCCAAGTCTATGTCCTCTGCAGTATGGACTGGACTCGTGTACACCACGGCCGTGTGACGCTCAGTAAGTATCTACACTCATGTGAATAAGGCCCAACTCTACAGGCTTTAATGGACCGGAAAGATCAGGACGAACCAAGAAAATTCTTATCAGTCATCTTTATTCTTCACTGCATCTGGACAAGAGACTTTTTCATTCTTTTTTTACCCAATTGCCCACATGGCCTGCAAGTTACATCAAAAATCAGTAGTGAAAGGTTCCCATGTATGTTCCAGTTCTATAATCTACGTCCAGCGTGCAAGGCAATGCCGCCATTGTGCACCACCTGACACTCTACAGACCACACTCCCTTTAAGAGTCTGTGATGTCATCGTATAGGCGTGCCCTTAGACACCAGGGCCAGTGTGTCCATGTCCGATGGCTCCGGCCTCATACATCACCCCCCGCTATGGCATCTCCATGGCCGCAGCTTCTTCTCATCTTCACAAACTTCTAAACACTTCCCAGTCTGGTGAAGCGACCTGACACGGGCAGGCGGAGGGAGCGGCCGCCAAACACTTCTAATTAGATCAGAGAATATCCCGAGGACTCAACTTCAATTAAATCAGCATTTCAAGGGAAACTTCAGAACGTTACAATATTAATTACACCGATCCTCACATGACTCCAATCTCAAGATGTCTCCAGATAAGACGTGGCCTCATTCCAACCCATGGGAACCTACAAGTTCTCCGACACCTCGTCTGCCCTCAGCCATAAGGAATGACTGTCCAGTACCGACAGGAGGAAGGCGTGAGGATGAAGGCGGCCCGGAACGGGAGGAGACCAAACCGAGGGGCGACCATACCCAGCTGTGAACTTATGTATACGGGGTAAGTCCCGGCCATGACACTTTGGTTTATCATCTCATGGCCAGTTTGGGGTATTTTCCATCTTTGACACTTGACCAGACCTCAATATCTAATATTGGAGTCCATCAGAATTCCTGACCATAAGAATGGAGCGGCCATGCTAGACTTGTCAAAATGACCCAAATCTCAAAGACACCAGATGCCTAAACTGGCGGATATTGGGACTGGACACGGGGAGAGAAGGATTGGGCAGTCGCGTTTCACCATGGCCGACCCTTTGGTCACAGGAAACATATATTAGCACCAGAACCAGCCCAGTGTGTAGGTTGGGGAGCAATAGCCATCATGGTCAACATTATATATGTGGGGGCCACGGGGCAGATACATTGGGGATGAGGGGAGCAGGAGGGGAGGACCATACTGGGAAGATACTCAGTAACACCAGATAGTCAGCACCTATGTAAGATGTAGGTGAAGGAGTCGGGGTGTAGGCGAATAGCAGAGTGTGGGGCCCCCAGAACAAGTTCCTCTGGTGGGCCCTTCAGTCTGACACTAGACCCATGCAAGTGAACTGACTGAGCTGCAATACCAAGGCCAGCCACTACAGAACATATGGCGCTGTGGTTGGTATAAAGGGAACCTTACACTGCAGCCTCTTCAAACAGCTGATCGGCGGGGGCTCCCAGGAGTCAGACCCCCACTAAACCTCCTAAGGATAGGTCTGCAAGATTACAAGCCCCTTTAAGTCTCTTTGGCTCTAATACAAAAATTGTAAGAGGGCCCCGACCTACCGTAGGTTTTCTTACAGGACACATTGGCTTTATAGACCTGCTGGTCATCCCCAAATGTCCCCGAATGGACCACAAAAAACTATATAGGAATTTAAGTAGGTGGAAATAACTGGAACGTCTCCAATATACAGATAGCGGTACAACAAGCAGACATGGCCGCCATCCGGATAATTATAAGTCGTTAGACTAAAGATGGCGCCACAGTTACCATAGAAACCATTAATAACCGTCCCCGGGACCTCAAGATCAGCAACACAAAAGGCGAGAAAAGAAACCAACAATTACTGCCCAAAATGGAACGCAACATCCTAAGGAAACCATCAGCAGGATCGATAGGGTCGTACCCGACACCTCGTAGCAATACCGCTCATCAATACGTCTACGCCATCTTACCCTACGTTACTGATTTATATGACATCGCGTAGTAATACCGCTCATCAATACGTCTACGCCATCTTACCCTACGTTACTGATTTATATGACATCGCGTAGTAATACCGCTCATCAATACGTCTACGCCATCTTACCCTACGTTACTGATTTATATGACACCTCGTAGCAATACCGCTCATCAATACGTCTATGCCATCTTACCCTACGTTACTGATTTATATGACATCGCGTAGTAATACCGCTCATCAATACGTCTACGCCATCTTACCCTACGTTACTGATTTATATGACATCGCGTAGTAATACCGCTCATCAATACGTCTACGCCATCTTCCTCATCTTAGGCCTTGACAACATATCCCTCGATCACATGGCGATGTCACAGCTCAGTCCCAATCAAATGAATGGGTCTGACATGAAAGAGCCAAGTGAAACCCTACACAATGTATGGGGCTGGGCTTGTCAAAATGTCGCAGCCCCTTCCATCAACAGATCGGTGGTGGAATCAATATACCAGTCCCAGAATACACCCCTAGGGACCTGGGAACGCCACGATCCTGCCCCTGCAATCCCTGACTAATCCCAGCCACACATGGCAGAGAGATGTCCGCAGGGAACACGCTGCGATTTCATAAACCGTCGCACAGGACAATGGAGTCGACCAAGCCAGGGCTGGGGGGTCAGAGTCAGGGAAGATTACAGGAATCGCAACCCGATAACTTATGTGATACAATTATTAATATTAGATGTAAAGTCTGTTACATTGTTACTATCATAGGGATCACCGGATTATTAATGAGATTACAGGATTCAGTGTGTTCCACATTTCCTATCATAGGGATCAGTCACTGGATTATTAATGAGATTATCAGATTATTAATATATAATTAGATGTAAAGTCTGTTACATTGTTACTATCATAGGGATCAGTCACTGGATTATTAATGAGATTATAGGATTATTAATATATAATTAGATGTACAGTCTGTTACATTGTTACTATCATAGGGATCAGTCACTGGATTATTAATGAGATTATAGGATTATTAATATATAATTAGATGTACAGTCTGTTACATTGTTACTATCATAGGGATCAGTCTCTGGATTTTCTGGATTGAGGGTCTTTACTTCTTCAGGAGTTTTGTCCTTCTGACTCCTCTGCCCGGTTTTTAGGGGGGTGGGGGGGGGTTCGCCCTTAGGATCATTGGATTCTTGATGACCCCCCTACACCTGGAAATCTATAGTGGTGTCTATAGCCATTCCCAAGGCGCGGGGTCTGAGGGGCCCTAATGGGGGTCACCCCCCCCCCCTTCCGAATTATTAAGGTCACCTTGTTCTGTATTTGGCCGAGGCTTTGCGTTACATTTCTGCTTCTATGGTTTACATTAGATGGAAGGTCCCGCCCATCGCGGCCGATCAGGTTGTCGCCTCATCACCGTCTCGGACTAGTAGAAGGTCGGTATCGGCAGCAGAGTTTCTCTCTCCTGGATTATTTACGGCCTGAGAACACCCAGACTGGACTCGTGGACCTTCAGGCCATATGGAACAGAAAATACTTTACCCAGAATCCTCTGCGGCACATTTAACCCCTATGATGTCAATCAAAGTGACTACAGCACCTGAGCCTCGGCAGCGCCCTCCACATTCGGGGATATTTAAGGTCCTTGATGGGAGAGAGAGCGCCCCCCTGTCACGCACAGAAGTACCACAGCCCCTTAACCCTTTGTGCACAGTTTCTCCCCTCAGGCACTAAATGGATTAAGAAGGGGCTCCACCCTCCAATAACAGAGCCGCGTACTCCGTTCCCAACCCCGAGGGCATCCAGATTTGAGGAATAACCAATTAGTCCACACGACAATGCGCCTGCTTTACATACCAATGGAATATATTGGTTTGGGGTATTCCCAAATCGTGGCCTTGCCAAGGTTCCCTCGGGATGGGAGAGAAAGCTCCTGAACGTCTCGGCCAAATCTGGTCAATTAAAGAGGTTTCACAGCCCACGAAGACTAAAGCGGCTTCCAGGTCTCTGCATTCATTAGAAAATGGCGTAATTAGCCGTCTGACGGGGATCGGCCTGAGTAATGCGCCACCTATAGAAGAGTCACCGGGAAATCACTGCAACGCAGCCGCTACGTGCGAGAAGCCATGCCATGGAAAACCGTATGCCGTATACTAACCAGAGGATCACCGTATATACTGTCACCTACACAGCGTATACCCTCCATATACTAACCAGAGGATCACTGTATATACTGTCACCTACACAGCGTATACCCTCCATATACTAACCAGAGGATCACTGTATATACAGTCACCTACACAGCGTATACCCTCCATATACTAACCAGAGGATCACCGTATATACAGTCACCTACACAGCGTATACCCTCCATATACTAACCAGAGGATCACCGTATATACAGTCACCTACACAGCGTATACCCTCCATATACTAACCAGAGGATCACCGTATATACTGTCACCTACACAGCGTATACCCTCCATATACTAACCAGAGGATCGCTGTATATACAGTCACCTACACAGCGTATGTCCTCCATACATACCTCCCAACCGTCCCGATTTCCGCGGGACAGTCACGATTTGGGTGACATGTCCCGCGGTCCCGGTTGGAGGGAGGAATGTCCCGATTTCAACTCAGATCTGCGTCCAGAGGACGCAGATCTGAGTTGAACACATACGCGGCTGAAGCAAGGAGCTGACACAGGCCAGCTTGTTGTTTCGCCGCTGCCGCCGGCTTACTGGCTTGTAGACGCGATGTGATGACATCATATCGCGTCTACAACTGTGAGAAGGTAAGCGTAATGCGGAACGTGAATCTGGGGGCAGATAAAGGAGAGGACGGCATGACACTGGGGGCAGAGATGGAGGGGACATGAATCTGGGGACAGAGATGGGGGGACATGAATCTGGGGGCAGAGATGGAAGAGGGACATGAATCTGGGGGCAGAGATGGAGGGGACATGAATCTGGGGGCAGAGATGTAGGGACATGAATCTGGGGGCAGAGATGGAGGGGACAGGAATCTGGGGGCAGAGATGGGGGGACATGAATCTGGGGACAGAGATGGAGGGGACAGGAATCTGGGGGCAGAGATGGGGGGACATGAATCTGGGGACAGAGATGGAGGGGACAGGAATCTGGGGGCAGAGATGGAGGGGACAGGAATCTGGGGGCAGAGATGGAGGGGACAGGAATCTGGGGGCAGAGATGGAGGGGACAGGAATCTGGGGGCAGAGATGGAGGGGACAGGAATCTGGGGGCAGAGATGGAGGGGACAGGAATCTGGGGGCAGAGATGGAGGGGACAGGAATCTGGGGGCAGAGATGGAGGGGACAGGAATCTGGGGGCAGAGATGGAGGGGACAGGAATCTGGGGGCAGAGATGGAGGGGACAGGAATCTGGGGGCAGAGATGGAGGGGACAGGAATCTGGGGGCAGAGATGGAGGGGACAGGAATCTGGGGGCAGAGATGGAGGGGACAGGAATCTGGGGGCAGAGATGGAGGGGACAGGAATCTGGGGGCAGAGATGGAGGGGACAGGAATCTGGGGGCAGAGATGGAGGGGACAGGAATCTGGGGGCAGAGATGGAGGGGACAGGAATCTGGGGGCAGAGATGGAGGGGACAGGAATCTGGGGGCAGAGATGGAGGGGACAGGAATCTGGGGGCAGAGATGGAGGGGACAGGAATCTGGGGGCAGAGATGGAGGGGACAGGAATCTGGGGGCAGAGATGGAGGGGACAGGAATCTGGGGGCAGAGATGGAGGGGACAGGAATCTGGGGGCAGAGATGGAGGGGACAGGAATCTGGGGGCAGAGATGGAGGGGACAGGAATCTGGGGGCAGAGATGGAGGGGACAGGAATCTGGGGGCAGAGATGGAGGGGACAGGAATCTGGGGGCAGAGATGGAGGGGACAGGAATCTGGGGGCAGAGATGGAGGGGACAGGAATCTGGGGGCAGAGATGGAGGGGACAGGAATCTGGGGGCAGAGATGGAGGGGACAGGAATCTGGGGGCAGAGATGGAGGGGACAGGAATCTGGGGGCAGAGATGGAGGGGACAGGAATCTGGGGGCAGAGATGGAGGGGACAGGAATCTGGGGGCAGAGATGGAGGGGACAGGAATCTGGGGGCAGAGATGGAGGGGACAGGAATCTGGGGGCAGAGATGTAGGGACAGGAATCTGGGGGCAGAGATGGAGGGGACAGGAATCTGGGGGCAGAGATGGAGGGGACAGGAATCTGGGGGCAGAGATGGAGGGGACAGGAATCTGGGGGCAGAGATGGAGGGGACAGGAATCTGGGGGCAGAGATGGAGGGGACAGGAATCTGGGGGCAGAGATGGAGGGGACAGGAATCTGGGGGCAGAGATGGAGGGGACAGGAATCTGGGGGCAGAGATGGAGGGGACAGGAATCTGGGGGCAGAGATGGAGGGGACATGAATCTGGGGGCAGAGATGGAGGGACATGAATCTGGGGGCAGAGATGGAGGGGACATGAATCTGGGGGCAGAGATGGAGGGGACATGAATCTGGGGGCAGAGATGGAGGGGACATGAATCTGGGGGCAGAGATGGAGGGGACAGGAATCTGGGGGCAGAGATGGAGGGGACAGGAATCTGGGGGCAGAGATGGGGGACATGAATCTGGGGGCAGAGATGGAGGGGACATGAATCTGGGGGCAGAGATGGAGGGGACAGGAATCTGGGGGCAGAGATGGGGGGACATGAATCTGGGGGCAGAGATGTAGGGACATGAATCTGGGGGCAGAGATGTGGAGACATGAATCTGGGGGCAGAGATGGAGGGGACATGAATCTGGGGGCAGAGATGGAAGAGGGACATGAATCTGAGGGCAGAGATGGAGGGGACAGGAATCTGGGGGCAGAGATGGAGGGGACAGGAATCTGGGGGCAGAGATGGAGGGGACAGGAATCTGGGGGCAGAGATGGGGGAACAGGAATCTGGGGGCAGAGATGGAGGGGACAGGAATCTGGGGGCAGAGATGGAGGGGACAGGAATCTGGGGGCAGAGATGGAGGGGACAGGAATCTGGGGGCAGAGATGGAGGGGACAGGAATCTGGGGGCAGAGATGGGGGAACAGGAATCTGGGGGCAGAGATGGAGAGGACATGAATCTGGGGGCAGAGATGGGGGGACATGAATCTGGGGGCAGAGATGGAGGGGACAGGAATCTGGGGGCAGAGATGGAGGGGACAGGAATCTGGGGGCAGAGATGGGGGGACAGGAATCTGGGGGCAGAGATGGAGGGGACAGGAATCTGGGGGCAGAGATGGAGGGGACAGGAATCTGGGGGCAGAGATGGAGGGGACATGAATCTGGGGGCAGAGATGGAGGGGACAGGAATCTGGGGGCAGAGATGGAGGGGACAGGAATCTGGGGGCAGAGATGGAGGGGACAGGAATCTGGGGGCAGAGATGGAGGGGACAGGAATCTGGGGGCAGAGATGGAGGGGACAGGAATCTGGGGGCAGAGATGGAGGGGACAGGAATCTGGGGGCAGAGATGGAGGGGACAGGAATCTGGGGGCAGAGATGGAGGGGACAGGAATCTGGGGGCAGAGATGGAGGGGACAGGAATCTGGGGGCAGAGATGGAGGGACATGAATCTGGGGGCAGAGATGGAGGGGACAGGAATCTGGGGGCAGAGATGGAGGGGACAGGAATCTGGGGGCAGAGATGGGGGGACATGAATCTGGGGGCAGAGATGGGGGGACATGAAACTGGGGGCAGAGATGGAGGGACAGGAATCTGAGGGCAGAGATGGAGGGGGGACATGAAACTGGGGGAGCGATAGAGGGGGGACATATAATTTACGGGTGACTGTAGGAGGATTATACTGTGTGTGGGCACATGAAAAATTAATGAGTGGGCGGAGTCAACACAAAAGTGGGCAGGGCTACACAGTGTATATGTCCTCCATATACTAACCCCAGGATCACTGTATATACTGTCACCTACACAGCGTATGTCCTCCATATACTAACCCCAGGATCACTGTATATACTGTCACCTACACAGCGTATACCCTCCATATACTAACCATAACACTGTATATACTGTCACCTACATATACAAAGCTCTAATATACGCTCACTTCATGTACAGTCCTATATTGTACGTTGCACTGTATATACCGTACGCTCCATCACCTCCCATAGATTCTCTTATATATGACCCTGATCTTCTGTCACCTCCACCACGACCATCATCATGACCATGGCGGCTCCTAACAAGCAGTGCCGGACATCACAATACAAGGTAAGTGGTTGCCCGACATCTGTTACCACTTAACATACAGTAATGTGCAAAAGTTTTAGGCAGGAGTGGAAAAATGCAGTAAGAATGCTTTCAGAAATCAAAGGGTTAATAGTTTGCTATAAATGTAAACCCCTTTAACATTCCCTGCACCCTTTGCCTTGTGGTTTTTGGCAGAACTGGGCAGGGAGGTTGTCCCCGCCGCCATCTTGGAGAGCCAAGCACAGAACTTCTGTGAATGTTACTTGCTCCAATCTGTCTCTCTCCTTATGTCATCCAAGACAGACTGGGCCATATCCGGGGGGGCTGGATCATCATTTCGTCTCATGGTACCATATGTTATGGCGATTACCCTACAAGGGCGAATCCCTCGGCAGCCCGGGGCCATGGAGACATGACGGTAGGCTTTGGCCATCATACTATAGAGCCATGTGGTATACGGATCCATAGCATGACCAGTCAGCGGCCGCCATATTGCCTAGTCCACTTCCCTACCATAGGCTTTCCTTTCTCCGTCTTTGCGTCCTCGGCACGCGCACACTGACGTCTCATTGATATCACGCGCTCCTTCGTGTGCTGTGACATGCGGGAATTGCTCCTTTCACAAGGTTCCCCGTTACTTGGGCCGTCAATAGCCGGGTTTGTTTCTCACTATCTCAGGACGGGAGCGCGCGAATCTTCAAGGTTGCCGAAGGGCAAATCTATGGACTGTGGAGCGAGTGAATGGAGAGGCTGAGCCGATGCCGCACTGGCAGATTCCTGATCTAGGTGGTGCAGCTTCAGCCCCCGACAGTCCACGAGATTCTCGAAGACTCTCCGAAACCTTCCGGGATCTTCCATAAACTCATCATCGCGTTCAGATAAAGTGGTTGGATCCCTCAGCCCAGCCGCGGATTATTGTGGCCACAAGAAGCGGATTAAAGGGGCGCCCACCAAAATCCAGAGAGGTTCATGAGATGGGTCCACCAATGGTCACCAAATAATCCTGTAACCGTTTCCAAACCCATGGGGGGGGGGGGGGGTTAGACACAGAGGCTTTACATGGCAGGAGCGCAACTCAGTTCTGGGAACCCAGCAGGTGTCCGGGTCATGAACCCTAGTCATGGTGATGGGGGTGGGGTGGGGGGTGAATATAGGGGTGAGGAGTCTACTGCCCTCAGAGGCTGCCCTAGTCATGGTGATGGGGGGGGGGTGAATATAGGGGTGAGGAGCCTCAACATGGCTGATTCTTCTTTCTCGCAGCAGCAGCAGATACCAACAGATCATCTGGCAGACACGTGACTGATGGCAAGATGTGCCCGGGTGACTCAGTGGTTGCCATTTGGCACTGGGGGTTCTGGGTCCAAATCCAAACCAAGGTCACATCTGCATAGGCTTCTGCTCTCCTCGCACTGGGGTTACCTCCTGGTGGGGCAGTTTCATCCCAAAAACATACAAATTGGTTTATTGGATTCTTCTAACGTCACCCCTGAATACCCGCAAGATCTGGTCTGGGATAAAGACTAATAGGAGCAATGACAATCTGGAATCAGCCGCCAGCAAGGTGTTAGTGGTCCACGGTCAGGTCGTATTGGGGGGGGGGGGCATGATATATATACAATGCACAGAAACATAATCTGACAAGAAGTTGCCTGGTGTATGGCCAAGTCAGGATTTAGCCCCAACCAATCATGTTGTGCGTGTGACGGACGTCTCTACAATTCCAGTAATAAGATAAACACGAGAGATCCAACACAATCCTCCAAGTGATCGCTGCATCTGCCTGGACTGTCCCTTTAACTGGCGGGATAAGGCCAATCCTGAGATGTTCGGCTGCGGACATGCCTGGCACAAACCGTGTGAAGGGCTGGAGGTCACGTTGGCCAGCAGAGTAATGAGACCTGCAGATACAGCGAGCAGCAGAGTGTGCACAGTACCGAGGCGATCGACACTGGTGCAGAAATGATAAACAGCGACGCTGCGGGCACATGGCGAGCAGGAATACGCCACAGTCCTCGCAACGCCAACATCTCACCCAGACCTGTCTAAGACGTACACAGCAGTGCCCAGGGGGTTAACAAGGGGTGCGACAACAAGTGGAGGGACAATCCGTGTACCTGCAGCCCCATTCAGAGGCACAGTCACCCCCCCCCCCCATATACACTGTAATGTGCCGTCATAGGATCCAGCAGCAGGGATAGGGTTAACACCATTGATCACAAATGATCCCATTCATTTCTTATAAGTCAACTTCAAGATTATTTCTCATCTTCGCCTCCTCTGAGCAAATCATCAGATCAACAACGCCAACGTCTTAGACAGATACCTGCATAGGCAATGGCGCAGTCTGAGCAACACAACAGGTACACGCAGTATGGGGGCCATGGAGGAGGTTAACCCTATAATAACAACAGCGCCAATGGAGGAGATTAACCCTATAATAGCAACAGTGCCAATGGATGAGGTTAACCCTATAATAACAACAGCGCCAATGGATGACATTAACCCTATAATAGCAACAGCGCCAATGGAGGAGATTAACCCTATAATAACAACAGCGCCAATGGAGGAGATTAACCCTATAATAGCAACAGTGCCAAAGGATCGTGTTAACCCTTTCATAACAGCAGAGCCAGTGGATTGTGTCGACTCTATAACAACCACAGTGCAAATTAATCATTTTGTCCCTATAGCAATAACAGCACGAATGGATCACAGGGACCCTACACGAACCACGGGGCAGAGAGACAAGGTAACCCTGTAATATACAGACATAAACAGCTTCATACCCGGATCCTCTACAGCCAGAGATGGTAGGAAGGGTTAAATTATAAATCGCAACATATAAGAACAAACAATACACAATCTGGCTACAATGTTGCTAATAGAAGTAGAAGGGGAAGGAGAGGGGAAGGGGGGAGAAGAGGTCTCCAGATCCGGCAGAAGGGGCTCACCTGGCAGGGACAGAAGCAGCAGTGCCAAGTAAGAGCCCTCCAGCAGCCTCATTCCCAATGGCCCACAACTTGCCCCCGATCCTTCCAGCTGCAGGTGAGTCTCTCAGATCCAAGGGATTGTTCAGCACAAGGTGATCCCACAGATCAGTGATCTTCCTGGATCTTGCATTGCCAGCAGCTCCTCATATCTCCAGTCATTGCCACGCAGAAGCCCACGATGGCCCAGGATCCCCCTGAGCGGTGCCCTCTGTGCTGCCCCCTGTGCTGCCCCCTGTGCTGCCCCCTGTGCTGCCCCCTGTGCTGCCCCCTGTGCTGCCCCCTGTGCTGCCCCTGGGTTTCGGTCTCTCCCCTCTGAGCTTCACTTTAGTCTGTGTCCTTCTCCCCTCTCTGCCTCCCAAGCCTCTTGTGGAACAAACCAACTGAGACAACAGCAGGGGGGGGGATCACCTCCCATTTGTTTCCAAAATTAACCTCAGAGTCACCACAGACTGACTGGAGGGTTTCCGGGGGAGTTGTGGGTGAGGGCTGAGGGGTTGTAATATTAGGGGAGGGGGAGGTGTCAGAGGGGGCAGTGTGACCCTGGGGGCGGAGGACTCGCCTCACCTGGCTCTACAGTCCTGGAGTCTCCTGTTGGATCTTTTTACAAACTTGTAAAGACTAGGTGAATGGGACACAATGGCCGGGAATAATGAGAACCATCCTGGGGGCGGCCGAGCCAAATACTACAAGTGACTGGCAAACCTGCGGCGGCAACTACAAGTCCCAGCAGCAAACCCTGCCAGCACAGCATCAGAATAGTGAGGAGGTAACCGAGGGGCCCGCGCCTCTGCTCTGTGCGGCGACTCCCTGTGAAGTCCTCTGCTCTACCGCCATATGCCTCCCATTATACTGAGGGATCCCATACAAACCTGACACATTGGATTCTGTACGTACGGCGGAGTGAGCCCCAAATCCAGCAGAGCTGCCGATCAGGCTCCGAGCCAGCCTGCACCCGTAAGAGCCTGTTCACACAGCAGCTTTGCACAGTCTTCTGCGATCCAGTTTTTTAAATGGTTTGTGCGTCTGATCTGATAAAAAATATAACTTGGCGGATCTGACGAATCGCTCAATGGACTGAAGTCAAGATCTGTAACCGCACAAACTATTTTAATGTCCCTCATGTGGCTGCAAAACATCAACTGACCCCTCACTAGTCACATGGCGAGATTTTATTTCATGGTCTGAGGACATTTAATGCCTTAAAGGAAGCGAACCGCTCCCTCAATAGTCTAAGGATACAGAAAATCTCCTCTAATACTCTCCCCTATATACTCCCCTCTATATACTCCCCCCTTATATACTCCCCTCTATATACTCCTCTGCTATATACTCCTCTCTATATACTCCTCTGCTATATACTCCTCTGCTATATACTCCTCTGCTATATACTCCTCTCTATATACTCCTCTCTATATACTCCCCTCTATATACTCCCCCCTTATATACTCCCCTCTATATACTCCTCTGCTATATACTCCTCTCTATATACTCCTCTGCTATATACTCCTCTGCTATATACTCCTCTCTATATACTCCTCTGCTATATACTCCTGTACTATATACTCCTCTGCTATATACTCCCCTCTATATACTCCTCTGCTATATACTCCTCTCTATATACTCCTCTACCATATACTCCCCTCTATATACTCCTCTCTATATACTCCTCTCTTATACTCCTCTCTATATACTCCCCCCTTATATACTCCCCTCTTATAGTTTTCTCTCTTAGGGAGCCTTCACACAGAGTAAACACGCATGTATTTTTGCAAAATACACATGTAAAAATAAAACGCCCATTGACTTCAATGACATTTTACACGTGTATTTTTACATTTTACATGCAAGAATACACGTGTGTTTACTCCGTGTAACGGCTCCCTTATACTCCCCGCTTATACTCCTCTCTATATACTCCCCTCTTATACCCCCCTCTTATACTCCCCTCTATATACTCCTCTCTATATACTCCTCTCTATATACTCCCCTCTTATACCCCCCTCTTATACTCCCCTCTATATACTCCCCTCTATACACTCCTCTGCTATATACTCCCCTCTATATACTCCTCTCTATATACTCCCCTCTATATACTCCCCTCTATATACTCCCCTCTGTATACTCCCCTCTATATACTCCCCTCTTATACTCCTCTCTATATACTCCCCTCTATATACTCCTCTCTATATACTCCCCTCTATATACTCCTCTCTATATACTCCCCTCTTATACTCCCCTCTATATACTCCTCTCTATATTCTCCTCTCCTCTCTATATACTCCCCTCTATATACTCCCCTCTATATACTCCCCTCTTATACTCCTCTCTATATACTCCCCTCTATATACTCCTCTCTATATACTCCCCTCTATATACTCCTCTCTATATACTCCCCTCTTATACTCCCCTCTATATACTCCCCTCTATATTCTCCTCTCCTCTCTATATACTCCTCTCTATATACTCCCCTCTATATTCTCCTCTCTATATACTCCTCTCTATATACTCCTCTCTATATACTCCCCTCTATATTCTCCTCTCTATATACTCCCCTCTATATACTCCCCTCTATATTCTCCTCTCTATATACTCCCCTCTATATACTCCCCTCTATATTCTCCTCTCTATATACTCCCCTCTATATACTCCCCTCTATATACTCCCCTCTATATACTCCCCTCTATATTCTCCTCTCTATATACTCCCCTCTATATACTCCCCTCTATATTCTCCTCTCTATATACTCCCCTCTATATACTCCCCTCTATATACTCCCCTCTATATACTCCCCTCTTATACTCCTCTCTATATACTCCCCTCTATATACTCCTCTCTATATACTCCCCTCTATATACTCCCCTCTATATACTCCCCTCTTATACTCCCCTCTATATACTCCCCTCTATATACTCCCCTCTATATACTCCCCTCTATATACTCATACTCCCCTCTATATACTCCCCTCTATATACTCCCCTCTTATACTCCCCTCTATATACTCTCCTCTATATACTCCCCTCTATATACTCATACTCCCCTCTATATACTCCCCTCTTATACTCTCCTCTATATACTCCCCTCTATACACTCCCCTCTATATTCTCCTCTCTATATACTCCCCTCTATATACTGCCCTCTATATACTCCTTTCTATATACTCCTCTCTATATACTCCCCTCTATATACTCCTCTCTATATACTCCCCTCTATATTCTCCTCTCTATATACTCCCCTCTATATTCTCCTCTCTATATACTCCCCTCTATATTCTCCTCTCTATATACTCCCCTCTATATACTCCTCTCTATATACTCTCCTCTATATACTCCCCTCTATATACTCCCCTCTATATACTCATACTCCCCTCTATATACTCCCCTCTTATACTCTCCTCTATATACTCCCCTCTATATACTCCCCTCTATACACTCCCCTCTATATACTCCCCTCTATATTCTCCTCTCTATATACTCCCCTCTATATACTGCCCTCTATATACTCCTTTCTATATACTCCCCTCTATATACTCCTCTCTATATACTCCCCTCTATATTCTCTCTATATACTCCCCTCTATATACTCCCCTCTTATACTCTCCTCTATATACTCCCCTCTATATACTCATACTCCCCTCTATATACTCCCCTCTATATACTCCCCTCTATATACTCCCCTCTATATACTCATACTCCCCTCTATATACTCCTCTCTATATACTCCCCTCTATATACTCCCCTTTATATTCTCCTCTCTATATACTCCCCTCTATATACTCCTCTCTGTATACTCCTCTCTATATACTCCTCTCTGTATACTCCCCTCTGTATACTCCCCTCTATATACTCCTCTCTGTATACTCCCCTCTATATACTCCTCTCTGTATACTCCCCTCTGTATACTCCCCTCTATATACTCCCCTCTATATACTCCTCTCTGTATACTCCCCTCTATATACTCCCCTCTATATTCTCCTCTCTATATACTCCCCTCTATATACTCCCCTCTATATACTCCCCTCTATATACTCCCCTCTATATACTCCTCTCTATATACTCCTCTCTATATACTCCCCTCTATATACTCCTCTCTATATACTCCCCTCTATATACTCCTCTCTATATACTCCCCTCTATATACTCCTCTCTTATACTCTCCTCTATATACTCCCCTCTTATACTCCTCTCTGTATACTCCTCTCTATATACTCCCCTCTATATACTCCTCTCTATATACTCCCCTCTATATACTCCTCTCTATATACTCCCCTCTATATACTCCTCTCTTATACTCTCCTCTATATACTCCCCTCTTATACTCCTCTCTGTATACTCCTCTCTATATACTCCCCTCTATATACTCCTCTCTGTATACTCCCCTCTATATACTCCCCTCTATATTCTCCTCTCTATATACTCCCCTCTATATACTCATACTCCCCTCTATATACTCCCCTCTTATACTCTCCTCTATATACTCCCCTCTATATACTCCCCTCTATACACTCCCCTCTATATACTCCCCTCTATATTCTCCTCTCTATATACTCCCCTCTATATACTGCCCTCTATATACTCCTTTCTATATACTCCCCTCTATATACTCCTCTCTATATACTCCCCTCTATATTCTCCTCTCTATATACTCCCCTCTATATTCTCCTCTCTATATACTCCCCTCTATATACTCCCCTCTTATACTCTCCTCTATATACTCCCCTCTATATACTCATACTCCCCTCTATATACTCCCCTCTATATACTCCCCTCTATATACTCATACTCCCCTCTATATACTCCTCTCTATATACTCCCCTCTATATACTCCCCTTTATATTCTCCTCTCTATATACTCCCCTCTATATACTCCTCTCTGTATACTCCTCTCTATATACTCCTCTCTGTATACTCCCCTCTATATACTCCCCTCTATATACTCCTCTCTGTATACTCCCCTCTATATACTCCTCTCTGTATACTCCCCTCTGTATACTCCCCTCTATATACTCCCCTCTATATACTCCTCTCTGTATACTCCCCTCTATATACTCCCCTCTATATTCTCCTCTCTATATACTCCCCTCTATATACTCCCCTCTATATACTCCCCTCTATATACTCCTCTCTATATACTCCTCTCTATATACTCCCCTCTATATACTCCTCTCTATATACTCCCCTCTATATACTCCTCTCTATATACTCCCCTCTATATACTCCTCTCTTATACTCTCCTCTATATACTCCCCTCTTATACTCCTCTCTGTATACTCCTCTCTATATACTCCCCTCTATATACTCCTCTCTGTATACTCCCCTCTATATACTCCCCTCTATATTCTCCTCTCTATATACTCCCCTCTATATACTCCCCTCTATATACTCCTCTCTATATACTCCCCTCTATATACTCCCCTCTATATACTCCTCTCTATATACTCCCCTCTATATACTCCTCTCTATATACTCCCCTCTATATACTCCTCTCTTATACTCTCCTCTATATACTCCCCTCTTATACTCCTCTCTGTATACTCCTCTCTATATACTCCCCTCTTATACTCCTCTCTGTATACTCCTCTCTATATACTCATCTCTATATACTCCTCTCCATATTCTCCTCTCTATATACTCCCCTCTATATACTCCCCTCTATATACTCCTCTCTTATACTCTTACTCTTGCTTTTCTGCAATGTGTGGCTTCAGCCCTAATCCGTGATATCTGATAGATGGATCAGAGATTTCGGGATATTGGGGCTCATCCCTGTGATCTTCTGGCCTTGTCCTTTCGCTATTGGATGGGGATTCCTTCGCTATTCTCTATCCCTCAGAGCTGAACTCTCGCAGCATTGCGTCTGCCGTGGGCTCTGGTTGATATATTTAGTAAGCTGTATCATGTCTCCATACATTATAGAAGCTGAGGTTGGGGATGTGTCTAGTAACAAGCTGTTTCCATTTACAGCCAGCAGACTCCTGAGTGCAGCTCTGAGGTATAATACAGCCAGTATAGGTGCAGTATATTCACTTCTAGATACTTTATAGCTCTAGAATGAGGTTACAGGGGGACTATACATAGTAATGGCAATAACATCAGAATTTCCCTCCTCCAGTATCTCCAGTGTGAACAGTCCCCTGTACGGGTTTGTCCTATGAATGGGATTTGTTTATGTGGAATTTTGTTGCCATTGTAGTAAAATATCTGCTAAAGAATAACTGAGAACCCAAACTAACCTGATTGCAGTGATTGTCTGCAGATGGCCGGGACGTGGAGCGCCATTGTAATTGGAAACAGAATATGTGCAGCCTGGTGTGTAGTGAGCGCGCCCAGACCGTCTGCACAGCCTCCATGTGCTGGAGCACAAGCCATCTCCCTACCTACCTGTACAGTGTGGATGGATAATCTGCAGCACATCGCACCGTATCTGCAGCACATCGCACCCTATACACAGGAGGAAGTGCTCTGGACATATACACCCTACAGCAGGACTGTATGTAAAGGAGCAGCCACGGACCATCATCCCTGATTATTACCTGCTGGGTCTGCAGATGGGATGAGGCCCTCAGAGGCGGCCATTGCAGTGACCACAGAGCCCTCCTCTGAGCCGGTACCCGAATTAAAGGGAATGTGTCATCACATGACGCCCTCGTTTTATCTTACATACTATTTAAGAATTTTTGCTTTTTTTTCTATTTTACATGTGACAATATATCTAATTATTTACATCCCCCAATATATTCCGCACAGATCTTGTCGCCATATAACCGTATATATAATGTATAAGGAATAACTATGGTAATAGATTTAACCCTCGGGTCCCCAGTGTAAGTCTGTAAGGACTGTCAGGCCTCTCTTATAGTACTGGCCCCGGACAGTGGAACATTTTCTGCCCCATCAGGTCCAGCGGCCTCTGCAGCCTCTGTACTGTATACTGTGGGCACCTATAGCAACCACTATATACTATATACATTTTATATCCCTTTAGGCCTCTGCAGCCCCTGTACTGTATACTGTGGGCACCTATAACAGTCACTATATACTATATACATTTTATATCCCTTTAGGCCTCTGCAGCCCCTGTACTGTATACTGTGGGCACCTATAACAACCACTATATACTATATACATTTTATATCCCTTTAGGCCTCTGCAGCCTCTGTACTGTATACTGTGGGCACCTATAGCAACCACTATATACTATATACATTTTATATCCCTTTAGGCCTCTGCAGCCTCTGTACTGTATACTGTGGGCACCTATAGCAACCACTATATACTATATACATTTTATATCCCTTTAGGCCTCTGCAGCCCCTGTACTGTATACTGCGGGCACCTATAACAGCCACTATATACTATATACATTTTATATCCCTTTAGGCCTCTGCAGCCCCTGTACTGTATACTGCGGGCACCTATAACAGCCACTATATACTATATACATTTTATATCCCTTTAGGCCTCTGCAGCCCCAGTACTGTATACTGCGGGCACCTATAACAGCCACTATATACATTTTATATCCCTTTAGGCCTCTGCAGCCCCTGTACTGTATACTGTGGGCACCTATAGCAACCACTATATACTATATACATTTTATATCCCTTTAGGCCTCTGCAGCCCCTGTACTGTATACTGCGGGCACCTATAACAGCCACTATATACTATATACATTTTATATCCCTTTAGGCCTCTGCAGCCCCTGTACTGTATACTGCGGGCACCTATAACAGCCACTATATACTATATACATTTTATATCCCTTTAGGCCTCTGCAGCCCCTGTACTGTATACTGCGGGCACCTATAACAGCCACTATATACTATATACATTTTATATCCCTTTAGGCCTCTGCAGCCCCTGTACTGTATACTGCGGGCACCTATAACAGGTGCCCGCAGTATACTGCCCCCCCCATCCCCGTTACATTTACTGTGAGATCGCCGCTGATCTCCACCCAGCCGAGCGGCACACGGACATTTATAAAGGGGGGGGGGGGGGTCAAGAAAAATAGATGTCGGCTAAATGAAGATGAAAGAGAACAGGACAGAGATAAGAGCGGCCTACAGTATCCCGGACGCTGCTATCACCTCTGTTCACACCGTCTGTCCGGCAGCAGATAGTGGCGTTACAGGTGCCAGGCCGGCGCCAGGTGGGGGGGGAGGGGGGGTATTATCTGCCGCCAATCTCTGGAGAACATTTATAACCTTGAGATGAGATAAGATGCTGGAGAAATCAGGCTGAGCTTTACCGAGATACCGCCGTCATCTCCGAGTCCTAGAGTCTAAAGGGATTCTGACCAGACATGGCCACTGTGCAGGGACCCCCAAACCTGCTGCCGGAGGACCAGGCCGGTGTATCGGGGCAATTCGGGGGTCGTCGTAGTGAATGTTTGAGAGTATAGAAAGGGAATCTGTCACAATCTTTACCCAACGCCGGACAGGTGAGAAAACGCAGATTACAAATCTGTCCTGTAGATCTCGCTGCTTACTGGCCGGACTGTTAGGGTAGGGTCACCCATTCTGCACCAAATTCCGTCCTGAAGCCGCCACCATTTGCTTTCTATGGGAAGCAAAAACCAACACAGGACGCAGAATATAGAAGCTCGATCTTCTGGCGGGGACTGCGGCTGATTTGGGCACAGAGTCCGCGGCTGATTTGGGTGCAGAGTCCGCGGCTGATTTGGGCGCAAAGTCCACGGCTCATTTGGGCGCAGAGTCCGCGGCTGATTGGGGAGCAGTGTCCGCGGCTGATTTGGGTGCAAAGTCCATGGCTGATTTGGGCGCAGAGTCCGCAGCTGATTTGGGCGCAGAGTCCGTGGCTGATTCAGGCGCAGAGTCCGCGGCTGATTCGGGCACAGAGTCCGGTGCTAATTCGGGTGCAGAGTCCACGGCTGATTTGGGCGCACAGTCCACGGCTGATTTGGGCGCAGAGTCCACGGCTGATTTTGGTGCAGAGTCCGCGGCTGGTTTGGGCGCAGAGTCCGGTGCTAATTCAGGTGCAGAGTCCACGGCTGATTTGGGCGCAGAGTCCACGGCTGATTTTGGTGCAGAGTCCGCGGCTGGTTTGGGCGCAGAGTCCGGTGCTAATTCAGGTGCAGAGTCCACGGCTGATTCGGGCGCACAGTCCACGGCTGATTTGGGCACAGAATTCACAGCTGATTTTGGTGCAGAGTCCGCGGCTGGTTTGGCCACAGAGTCCGCGGCTGGTTTGGGCACAGAGTCCATGGCTGATTTTGGTGCAGAGTCCGCGGCTGATTGGGGAGCAGTGTCCGCGGCTGATTTGGGCACAGAGTCCGCAGCTGATTTAGGCGCAGAGTCCGCGGCTGATTGGGGAGCAGAGTCCGCGGCTGATTGGGGAGCAGAGTCCGCGGCTGATTGGGGAGCAGAGTCCGCGGCTGATTGGGGAGCAGTGTCCGCGGCTGATTTGGTGCAGAGTTTGCGGCATCAGGCTCAGTCTGATTAGCTCTGTCTGTCCCTTGTCAGCCCCATATAAAGCTATATACTGTATATAGAGTATGTCCGGGGCAGGCACAGTAGTCAGCTGCCTAGGGCCGCATTGGGGGAGGATATGCTATAAGTGGCTGTTGGATACAGGTTACACTGACCTCAAGAACAGGCACTGATTGGTGCGATGGGGGAGCCGCATATATATAGGTAAGGCTGGGCTCACACCTGCGCCTGATCGCCATTCGGGGTTTCCGTCCCCCATTCTGCTTCATAAATGCAGAGGGAAAATCCCTACAAGCATCCTTCATACAGAAGACCCAGCGGAGCCCACTGTAGTCTATTATAGTCTCTGGGGGCTGAGGGTTACCACTGCTCAGGTGGATTTGGTTTCCGGTTTGTGGGTCCTGAAGCAGAACCGAAGAAAGGAAATCCCAACGCAGGTGTGAACTAGGCCCAGCACTGCAGGGAATACAAGAGTGCGGCTTTTATTCCCAGGTAATCCCTTTAATCATCTGCTCTATTATATTTTGAGCGGACGTCGTCACTTTCCACTTCCTCATCATCCTATAACTGGGGGCGGCCATTTTGTGAATCTATGGGTATAGGTATGGATAGCTGCAGGCCGGTATACAACGATTCTTGTGTGCATATATGTGAGTGT